>NC_044913.1:51240795-51351773 GCF_001633185.2 Quercus lobata
TAAAGCAAGAAGTTTAAGCTTCCTAAACAAACTTATTAGCAATCAGTCTCAAAGCTAAAAGGTCAATGTTAGTTAGGATATATAATCTACCGCAACTGCAACAAAGATTCTTGTTCCTTCAATCTTGCCCTAATTAATATATCTTAATTTTATATATATATATATATATATATAAATAAATTTATATAGGGTATACCATATACTTTGTATTTTTTATGGGATTATAGTAGTATTTTCATTCCAAAATTATTTAAACTTTAGATAATAACTTTATGGATATAAGACATTTCTACTGTAAATACAATTAATTCAACGTTGTTGTAATAAATAAAGCCATTGATTGATGTAAAGGTGTAACTTAAAGCTCACTTCACTTACATATATATAAATCCTAAATTCAGTTCAATCCTAAGCCTTAATCGGTTAATCCTGATCCCTTAGTTGTAATAGTTTAATAGGAATGGTCTAGTGCACATCCCTTAATACAAATGCAAATCTTCTATACCACTTTTTCTATACCACTCTATGTTCTATTAATCACTACTTACCATGTGTATGATTGCTTTCCATTTTAAACTTCAATTATTTTATAAGGAGAGTAAAATGAAAACATAGCAAGTAGTGATTGGTGGAATATAGATTATAGAGTGACACATAAAAAGTGGTATAGAAGATTTGGACTCCCTTAATACACGCATAGTACACACAATCTCAAAAAATAAAGGAAACCGTGACTTTAAGTCAAAGTTTTGAAGTTCAAAATCATAACTTAAAATCACAATTTCTCTTATTTTTAGAGATTCTATGTACTATATGTGCAAGTGTGTGTGTGTTTGAATCATGGATGTTTTTATTCGAAACTTCAAGAAGTGTTAACTAATTGAGCTACAAGGCTTTTAGCAACTTTCATCTCATCAAATATTTATATTTATGTCAAAGTATTAATTCATTATCATGTTTTGAAGAATACATGCGTTTAATTTTATGTATTAATTACAATTCTATGCATATATATATATATATATATATATATATATATATGGCCATCTCTCTATATATATCGTAAGAACATTATCTATAGTAGCTTAGTGCTATTTTAAGGAGATGGGTTTTTTTTAGAGTGCAATATGTTGCATAATTAAATAAAACCTATAGTGCAATGATACAAAGACAATTCTTTATGTAAGTAGTAGTCAAAGGAAACCTTGTGTAATTAAATAAAACTTAGTGCAATTATATTTTTACAGTGGAATAAAATAAATTAATTGTAACTTTGGGTTAGTTATAATATATCAAGAGCTCAATACCCATATGATGGAAAAAATTGGCTTTTGCCCCTTTCAAAAAAAAAATCCAGCCTTTTTCCCTCTTTCCCAAATTAGTTAGGAAAAATGTCCCTCTTTTGAAACTCGATTTTCTCAAAATCGAGTTAAGCCCTATAGTGACGTTTTAAGGACCTATAGTGGCGTTTTGTAATCCGATTTCCATGAAGTCGAGTTATAAGTAAAAAAAAGAAAAAAAATTGCATGTAACTTGACTTCATGGAGATCGGATTACAAAACGTCACTATAGGTCCTTAAAACGTCACTATAGGCTCCTTAAAACGCCACTATAGGGCTCCATAATTTTTTTTTTTAAATTCGATTTTGAGAAAATCGAGTTACAAAAGAGGGGCATTTCCCTAATTAGTTTGGGAAATGGGGCAAAATGCTAGATTTTTTTTTTTGAAAGGGGCATTTGCCCATTTTCTCCCCCATATGATACAAAGACAATTCTTTATGTAATTAGTAGTCAAAGGAAACCTTGCATAATTAAATAAAACTTAGAGTGAAATTATATTTTTAGAGAGGGTAAATTATGCGTACCTTAGTTTGTGAGGATGCTTGGGCTTTTATACTAGTAGAAGGTTGACCTCTTTACCTTGGAGTAGAAGTCCTTTCCTTATAGGAGTCCTTTTGAGCGTATTTTATGGGATCTTTTCCTTATGGGGATCCTTTAAATATTATCTAGCGTGGGAAGCAAGTAAACTTGTGCCCGGTCCGTCAGCCTCAATTTACCTCCGTCACCTTTATTATACCGTCAGCATTTGAGCCGTCAACCACGGAGTCAGCTGATCCTATGACCGTCAGCATAAGCACCGTCTGCTACGCCCAAAGAAAAAGTATTAAACCGTCGGCTTTATGTCCGTGTGGTTTAAGCTCTCCTTTTATCCTCATCAGTTGCCCCCTACTCTACATGTTCGACTCTCCTTTTATCCTCATCAGTTGCCCCCTACTCTACATGTTCGACGAGACCGTCAGCATGTGGAGTTAGAAGATGATTAGAGAAAAATCAAATATGAACGACTCCTCGATCTTCGAGCTATTAAATGCAAGGTCACGTGGCATTCAGTCGTTGGCCTCGTTTCTGGGCGCGGGCGTCGCCTCGTCTTCCGTGCGTTTTTTCTCTTGTATAAATACCACGCCCCTTGACTCATTTCATTATTTCAACCTCGCTGGTTTTTCAAGAGAGAATCCGTCACCCTTACTTCCAATTTGATCCGTCAGCTGTTATCAACACCGTCACTTTCAAGGTCGTTCCATCCATTCAAGATCTGCTTCACCTGTAAGTTCTTCTTTCCTTTTCTTCGCTTTTTTCTCCCTTTTTTATTTTTGCCTGAAAAAACAAAGTCAGTCTAGGAACTTAGAGCATATCCGTCACTTGTAGGTAGTCAGATGTCGAGTGACGCGTCGAGTGATCAGTCGTCAGTCCGCGATGGAGCGGGCTACGACGAATTCTTTGGCTCAGGTCAAGAGTCCGACGGCTTTTCTGAATCGTCAGGAAAGGAAACGTCAGCCCAGTCCCTTAGTATTGATGTAGAAGGCCATGTTGAGGAAGTTAGGGATAAAGTGTTAAGTGAGGTTGGGGTCGAGAGGAGAGACGAGGAAATTTGTGTTGACGGGAACGGGGATGAAGGCGACGAGGAGTCGGATAGTGACGGGAGTAGGGACGAGGGTAACGAGGTTAGTAGTGACGGAAATGAGGATGAAGGTGACGACGAGTCCTGTGATGGAACTTCAGGGAGTTCTGGAGGTAACCGTCCCTTCATCCTCCCGGAGGAGTGGGCCGTCAATAAATTCCTTCCCAAGATGAGCAACAGAGTTTTTAACAAGTTGCGTACCCGTTTCCAAATCCCAGACCACATTCCTATCCGTCTCCCTAGAAAAAATGAGAAGTGTTATACAGGGAGGACTGCTGATGTGGGGATGTACGATGCCATGTTTGCTGCTGGCCTTAGATTACCACTGACGGCTTTACACCGTCGGCTAGCGGATTTCTTGGGATTGTCCGTCAGCCAAATTGCTCCGAATGCCTGGAGGATTTTTATTGGTGCTGAGATCCTTTAGGGTCGCTTGAGCGGGGGGAACCGTCACCTTTCGCTAGACGAGTTCTTTTATTGCTACAGACCTCAGCATAAAGTATCTGCCAAGGGGACCTACCATTTTGCTCCACGTGAGAAGAGCTTAAGATTAGTGTTTGATATGCCAGACTCCAATAGAAATTGGAAGAATAGATTTTTCTTTGTTAAAGGGACGGACTGGGTGTGCCGTCCAGGTGAGTGGGATACACTGCCCGGCGGTTATTTTGATAACACTTGGGCCTATATTAGGGAGTCAGGTTGCCCCCTTGTCTTTCTTCTTACCGTCTCTTTTCATTTATCAGGGAGTTTTCTTAAGACCGTCTCCTTTAACACCGTCTGCTCCCTTTTATTTCAGCTAGCGCTCGTCCGGAGATATCTGACGAACAAAGGGAATTTATCCGTCGGATACTTGGCATACCGCTTGAGCAACGGAAGTGTAGGGACTTGATCACCCTAGACACTCTCCATTTGTATTGTGGGGGTCCAGAGCCGACGGTTGAAGCTCGGAAGTTGGAAGAATTTTCTCGTAAACGTAAGTCGATGCCTTACATGACCCGTCGGTTTATTTCTTTCGTCGGCTATTACTAATCCGTCAGTTTATTTTGTGTAGAGATGGAAGCTGCGAAGCAAAGGGTGAGGGCCGCTGCTGCCCGTAAGAAGGAGGAGGAGAAAGCTAAGGGAAAAGAAGGAGCGTCAACCCCTCATTCCTCTTTGAAGAGTTCAGTTAAGAGGAAGGCTGACGGAAAGGACGATCCTCCTTCTAAGAAGGTAGCCGTCAGTGCAGGGGATGTGCCTACCACGAAGTCGCCTCCCAAGTCCGGTCACGGTGCTGGGAAAGGAGTGATGACCTCTTCCGGTCCCGTCATTGAGGGACCCCGTTGCTTGCTGACCCACAAGGATTATGCTGTTGAGGGGGTAGAATCCCTCATAAAACAGACGGATCTGGATCCTTGTGCTCAGCTAGGGACGGAAGACCTGGGCGCGTCAGTTTTCTTTGACATAGCACGGGTATGCTTTTTACTTCGATTAATTTAATGTTTGCCTTGCTTTATGGCTGACGGTTGTACTTCATTCAGGCCTTGGTTCGTGTAAAGGCACTTCAAGATCAGTGCATGGCCAAAGAAGGCGTCGTTTCTCGGGTTAGGAGGCATAACGCCAATCTGATGGATCAGCAAGCGCAATATAAGGAGGCCGTCCGTCTCTTAAACACAGAGCTAAAGGATGTAAAGGAGAAGTTGGGAGAGGCTGAGGGTCAGCAAAAGAAGCTTGAGGAGGAGGTTTCATCCTTACGTGCACAAGTAGAGACGGCTGGGGCTGACGCGGTCCAAAAATTCAAGACAACCCAGTCATTTATTGATTCCTGCGCTGATTATTATGGCACTGGTTTCGACGATTGTCTGAAGCAGGTGGCGTCAGCCTATCCAGAGTTGGATATATCTGGAATTACCATGGATGCTTCCGTGCCGATGACTCCTGCTCGTGAAACTGTTGCTGACAAAGGTGACGGACCCCTTAATTTGGACTCTTTGCTTAATGACGTCGGAGTTATTTTGGCCCAGCCAGCCGTCACTATCCCTGCCGAGTCTTCAGATGCGGCACAAATTGCCAAGGATAGAGCTGACGGGGTCTCCAAGGATGTTCCTGCCACTTAACCCTAGCCTTTCTATTGTAATTTTTGAACAATGTTTTTAAATGCCCTTTTGTTTATTGGGCTTTTTACTTGTAACTCTATCTGCCCCTTTTCATGGCACTTGGAATCCGTTGCTTTGAACATGTATACTGATTCTAATTTCTTATGGTCCCATTTATTTGATGAGATCGTTACTTTTTGATTTTTTAGCCCCCCTTTTTTTGTCATTTCTACGGGCTTTTTGGTTTGAGAACCATGTTTGTAAGTAGGGTCTTACTTTTTTGTTAGACCGTCATCTATTGGACCGTCTGCCTTATAGGTCCGTTAGTTCTAGGACCTGGTCCATATGATGATATTTTCATCTATTGGATCGTTGACTTTTTTGGACCGTCACTTTTTTTAATTTTGGTTTTTCCGGACCGTCGTTTTCTTGGCCTCAACCTTGACGTTTTTGACACCTTTATTAGTCCGTCAGTTTTTAGGGCCTGGTCCATATGATGATAGCTTCATCCATTAGACCGTCAGCTTTTTAGCCTTCATTAGTCCCTTAACCTCGATGTCTTTGACATCTTTTTTGGCCCGTCAGCTTTTTAGATTTCCCGGACCATCGGCCTTAGCCTTGATGTCTCTGACATCTTTTTTGGCCCGTCAGCTTTTTAAGCTTTGGTGTATTTAACACCTTCATTAGTCCTTAGTTTTTAGGACTTCGTCCATACGATGATTGTTTCATCTTTTGGACCGTCGGCCTTAGCCTTGATGTCTTTGACATCTTTTTGGTCCGTATGTTATGGACTTAGCGGTTTTGGCCGCGAACCTAGTAGACCGTAGAAGAAATACACTTCAGTAATTTCTGAAAAACTCCTCTTATTGTCATGCATTCAAATGAAAGTAATTAAAACCAAATCCTGCCCCTTGGGCTAAAAAGAAGAATTGTTGCAAAAGATTAAAGTAAATGATAGTTTTCAGGAGTGAGACTAAAGTTTTGCTGGAATGTAAAATAAGAAAAATTGAACTTCGTGCTGCCGCTCCTACTGGTAGTATTTTCGTAGGTGCTCGGTGTTCCACGGGTGCGGCAGTTTCTTTCCTTCCAATGTCTCTACATGGTATGTGCCTTTCCTTTGCCACGACGTGACTCTGTAGGGTCCTTCCCAATTGGGGCCGAGTTTCCCTTGGGTAGGGTCTCTAGCGGCGCCCATGACCTTTCTAAGAACAAGGTCTCCAACCTGGAAGTCCCTATGTCGAACCCGGGAGTTGTAATGTTTAGCCATACGGTCCTGGTACTGAGCGAGCCTTTGTTCTGCTATTGCCCTGATTTCGTCTATTAGGTCCAGCTGTAGTCGCATAGCCTCATCATTTTTGTTTTCGTCGTGGTTGTGCACCCTGTAGCTTGTGAGCCCAACTTCTGCTAGAATGACCGCTTCACCTCCATACGTCAGTCGGAATGGTGTTTCTCCTGTGGGTGTCCTTGCTGTCGTCCTGTAAGCCCATAATATGCTTGGCAATTCATCGGGCCATATACCCTTTGCCCCCTCGAGCCGAGTCTTGATAATTTTGAGC
Organism: Quercus lobata; assembly: GCF_001633185.2. Lineage (NCBI taxonomy): Eukaryota > Viridiplantae > Streptophyta > Magnoliopsida > Fagales > Fagaceae > Quercus > Quercus lobata. The sequence continues at coordinate 51,247,383 of NC_044913.1, forward strand.
AAGGATCGGTTCGTTACTTCGACTTGGCCATTAGCCTAAGGGTGGGCGGGGGAGGAATAGTGGTTCTTTATTCCTAGTTGTGAGCAGAAATCTCGAAAGGGGTCGTTGTCGAATTGACGTCCGTTGTCCGAGACGAAGACTCTAGGGATGCCAAACCTGCATATGATACATCTCCAAACAAAGCTTCGTACGTTTTTCTCCGTGATTGTGGCCAATGCTTCAGCTTCCACCCATTTTGTGAAATAGTCGATGCCTACCACCAGGAACTTTAGCTGTCGTGCTGCTGTAGGGAAGGGTCCCATGATATCTAAGCCCCACTGTGCGAACGGCCATGAGGCCGTCATTGGGGTCAGCTCTTCGGTTGGTTGCCTAATAATGTTGCTGAACCTTTGGCACTTGTCGCAGGCCCTGACATAGGCTTCGGCGTCCTTCTGCATAGTGGGCCAATAGTACCCTGCTCGCACAAGCTTGTGTACCAACGATCTGGTCCCTGAGTGGTTTCCGCAGATTCCTTCATGCACCTCTCTCATGACATAGTCTGCCTCTTCCACACCCAAGCATCTTAGATATGGTCGGGAGAAACCTCTTTTGTAAAGGACATCTTTTATCAGGACGAACCTCGCTGCCTGGACCTTAAGTCTTCTTGCGGCTTCCTTTTCGTCTGGTAAGACCCCGTCCCTCAAGTATGAAACTAACGGCGTCGTCCAGCTTCTGTCGGAGCATATTTCCTGCATGTTGCTGGGGTCTATTAGCGGAGAAAGCTGTATGAAGGAGAGTACATTACCAGGGATGACCATTTGTTCTGCTGAGGCGGCTTTCGCTAAGCGATCGGCCCGCTCATTTTCTTCTCTAGGGATTTGGACAACTTTAGCTTCTAGGTCAGCCACTCTCGCTTTTACTTCACCAAGGTACTTCTTCATCTTTTCGCCCTTGCACTCATAGTCTCCATTGATTTGGTTAGTGACGACCTGTGAATCGCAGTAGATGACTACCCTCGCGGCTCCTGCCGCTTTGGCGAGGTCGAGCCCTGCTATCAGAGCCTCATACTCTGATTCATTGTTGGTGGCAGGGAAGTCGAGACGGACCATACATTCGATGGTGTCCCCTTCGGGCGATAATAGCACAATGCCGGCCCCTGCAGCTTGCCTGTTGGATGACCCGTCCGTATATATACTACATTGAGGGGACTCTGCTGCCCCCTTGTCTTCATCATGAGTGAACTCAGCTATAAAGTCGGCGACGACCTGTCCCTTGATGGCAGTCCGCGGGCGGTACTGAATATCAAATTCGCTCAGTTCTATAGCCCATAATGCCAATCGTCCCGCGGCCTCGGGACTGCTCATTGCTCGCCTTAAAGGCTTATCAGTCAAAACGTTCACCGTATGGGCTTGGAAGTACGGTTTGAGCTTGCGGGCTGCCGTGATCAATGCCAGGGCAAGTTTTTCCATGGGCGGGTATCTTTCTTTGGCCCCATGAAGCGCTCGGCTTGCGTAGTACACGGGCTTTTGTACTTTCTCCTCTTCTCTGATCAGGGCCGCGCTAACTGCCGCGGGGGAGACGGCTAGATAGAGAAAAAGCTCCTCTCCTGGCTGCGACGGGCTTAGTAATGGTGGGGAGGAAAGGTAAACCTTCAGTTCTTCGAACGCTTGCTGGCATTCGTCAGTCCACTCGAAGGATTTCTTCAATGTTCGGAAGAAGGGTAAACACTTGTCCGTAGCCCTTGACACGAACCTGTTTAGTGCCGCTATCTTTCCGTTGAGGCTTTGTACCTCCTTCACATTTCTTGGTGGTGCCATATCCAGGATGACCTGGATCTTGTCCGGATTTGCTTCAATGCCCCTCTGAGACACCATGAATCCTAAGAATTTTCCTGCCGTTACTCCAAAGGCACACTTTCCTGGATTGAGCTTCATATTGTAGGAGCGAAGTGTGTCGAATGTTTCTTTGAGATCTCCTAGATGATCTTCCTCCCTTCGGCTTTTCACCAACATGTCGTCCACATAGACTTGGACATTCCTCCCAATCTGCTGCGCGAACATTTTGTTCATGAGTCTCTGGTACGTTGCGCCTGCGTTTTTTAGGCCGAAGGGCATCACCTTGTAACAGAAGAGGCCTTGGCTGGTTACGAACGACGTTTTCTCTTGGTCGGCTTCATGCATTCGGATTTGGTTGTACCCCGAGAAGGCGTCCATAAAGCTCAGTAGCTGGTGTTGAGCCGTGGAGTCTACTAGGATATCGACCCTCGGGAGGGGGTAGCTATCCTTGGGGCAGGCCTTATTGAGATCGGTGAAGTCCACGCACATCCGCCATTTCCCGCTCGCCTTCTTGACCATCACCACATTTGCTAACTAGTCGGGATAGTATACTTCTCTAATAAAACTTGCTTCCCGTAACTTTCTGACTTCTTCTGCTATGGCTCGGTCTCACTCGGGGGCAAACACTCTCTTCTTCTGTCTGATAGGTGGAAAGGCGGGCGATACGTTCAACCTATGCACCATGACTGAAGGATCTATTCCCGGCATATCTTCATGATCCCACGCGAATACGTCCTGATTGCGTCTGAGGAAGGTTATGAGCTCCTGACGGATCGTGGTGTTAGCGAGCGTTCCAATTTTGGTCGTTCGACTAGGATCGGAATTGTCAAGGGGTATCTCTTCCAACTTCTCGACCGGCTCTGTTTCCGTCCGGCGCTCTTCTATGCTTAAAGCCTGAACCTGATCCTCCATTTCCATCATGGCTATGTAGCATTCGCGTGCGGCCATCTGACTCCCGCGCAGTTCGCCTACTCCGTAATCAGTCGGGAACTTGATCATTAGGTGATAGGTGGAAGTTACTGCCTTCCATGAGTTGAGCGTGGGTCGCCCGAGGATAGCGTTGTAGGCTGATGAGCAATCGACCACCAAGAATGTCACGTCCCTGGCTATTTGTTGAGGGTAATCGCCTACAATGACGGATAATGTGACTGCGCCTAATGGGAATACCCGGCTCCTGCCGAAGCCAACAAGCGGGGCGTTGGTTGGGATCAACCGCTCTCTGTCGATCCTCATCTGCTGGAACGCTGTATAGTATAGAATATCCGCTGAACTGCCATTGTCGACCAGCACCCGGTGCATGTTGTAGTCCCCCACACGCAGGCTGACGACGAGCGCATCGTCATGTGGATGGTGAAGGCGTCGCGCGTCTTCCTCTGAGAATCCGATTATGGGACCTTCTCTCCGTGCTATCTTCGGCACGACTCCCGTCAGCTGAACATTTTGTACCATCCGAAGATAGGTCTTGCGGGCTTTCTTGGATGACCCGGCGACAGCCGTTCCTCCTACGATCATCCTGATATCCCCGATCGGAGGCCTTGGTCGCTCATTGTCCCGTCGGGGGTGCTGGTCTTGTGCGGGGGGATCCGCTCTCTCCTTGCTAACGAATCTCTGCAGCTTTCCTTGTCTGATAAGGGCCTCAATCTGCTGCTTGAGGTCATAGCAATTAGCCGTGTCGTGGCCGTGGTCGCGGTGGAAACGGCAATACTTATCCCTGGAACGTTTGTTGGGGTCGCTTTTCAATTTTCCTGGGAACGTCAGAGCCTCTTCGTCCTTGATTTGCATAAGGACTTGATCCACCGGGGCTGTTAGCGGAGTGAAGCTCGTGAACCTTCCCCCCATTGGTCTAGGGCGTCTTTCTTCCCTCCGGTCTCCTGTTCTTGTCTTCTTGCGGCCTTGGTCCTGCCGATTGTCTTCCTGTCGTTCTCTTTTCCTGGGCTTCTCTTCCCGAGCTAATAGGGCATCTTCAGCGTTCATATACTTCGTGGCGCGGTAAAGCACTTCCGACATGGTCTTAGGGTCGTTTTTGTATAGGGAAAACAAAAATTTTCCCTTCTTCAAGCCATTCGTGAATGCCGCAACAAGGATCTTATCGTCGGCTTCGTCGACTGAGAGTGCCTCTTTGTTGAAGCGGGAGATGTAAGCCCTTAAAGTTTCATCTTCTCGCTGTTTCAAGCTCATCAAGCACGCTGTAGACTTCTTGTATCGATGGCCTCCAATGAAGTGTGCGGTAAACTGAGCGCTGAGCTCTTTGAAGGTGCCGATGGAGTTTGGTGCCAGTCGGCTGAACCAAATTCTCGCTGCGCCCTTCAGTGTTGTAGGGAAGGCCCTACACATGATGGCGTCCGCTACTCCTTGAAGGTGCATTAGGGTCTTGAAGGTCTCCAGGTGGTCCAGTGGGTCCTTGACCCCGTCATAACTGTCTATCTGTGGCATGCGGAATTTGCTTGGTAAAGGGTAGGAGTTGACGGTGGCGGTGAACGGCGAGTCAGTTCGGTTGACAAGGTCGTCCAGGTCGCTTGATACTCGTCCCTTGAGAGCATTCATCATAACCTCCATTTGTTCCTTCATGGCCTGCATCTCCGCGATAACAAGTGGCGGAGCAATCTCTGCGAGGGAGGGGATGCTCGTGTTCTGCCGTTCTGGTTTGCTCGGGGCATTGCTGGCCTGGGGGCCTTCCTGATTTCTCCTGTCGGCGCTAGTTCCCTCTTGATCTGCTCCTTGGTTGTTGGGGGCTGCATTCTTCTGTCTCAGTTGCTCTTCTAGGTCGTGATTTTGTTTGGTGAGGCGCTCTACGACAGCGGCGAGTGTCCTCACCTGTCTTTCAAGAGCAGTCGTAGGGGCTTCTTCTTAAGCGTCGTTGGTAGTCGCCATTGAGCGAGTGAGTACCATGTAACTCTTTTGTCTAGGAAGCGAGAACGTGCTACGGATTCCCACAGACAGCGCCAACTGATGATGCCGAAAATAGTATCACCAGTGAGTCACACGTTCCTCGTACGATCAAACGGCACCTGCACAACGAAAAGGAATAACCTAGCAGAGAGTACCGGTGTGGTACCGGCCAAACACCCTCCGAAGGTCAAGTTAGAACTATTCTCACTGCTCTAGAGTGCTAGAGAGGGTAAATTATGCGTACCTTAGTTTGTGAGGATGCTTGGGCTTTTATACTAGTAGAAAGTTGACCTCTTTACCTTGGAGTAGAAGTCCTTTCCTTATAGGAGTCCTTTTGAGCGTATTTTACGGGATCTTTTCCTTATGGGGATCCTTTAAATATTATCTAGCGTGAGAAGCAAGTAAACTTGTGCCCGGTCCGTCAGCCTCAATTTACCTCAGTCACCTTTATTATACCGTCAGCATTTGAGCCGTCAACCACGGAGTCAGCTGATCCTATGACCGTCAGCATAAGCACCGTCCGCTACGCCCAAAGAAAAAGTATTAAACCGTCGGCTTTATGTCCGTGTGGTTTAAGCTCTCCTTTTATCCTCATCAACAGTGGAATAAAATAAATTAATTGTAACTTTGGGTTAGTTATAATATATCAAAAGCCCAATACCCATTGCCACTAGAGTATGCAATGTTCTTGAGTATTTTTATTTTTTTTTATCAAAATCATTTTTGTCTAAACTAAATTATTGAAACAATTGATTGATAGAATCAACCAAAGAGAGAGTCAGTGATAAAGCTTATTTCTAAATCTTCCAATTAGATAGTTTATATATTTACATACCCAATTGTTTACTAAAATTGGATTGGTAGTGGATGCCTAACGATATTTGGGCACAAACCCTGACACACTAGTGATTTTAGTTATTAAATTTTGCCAAACTTTGTGTTAGTTTCAATCATATTTTCCTATATATTATTAGTGCTTTTGATGTGTTCTTGTTTTCCATTTCTTAGTGGAACAACAACCTTAACTACACTACAATTTTTGTCTCAAAATTGGACAACATAAAGTATCTACACTAGAGAAGGAAGAAAAATCATTTTCCTCTCACTTCCTCACTAGCTCACACAAGTTCTAGGTTTTGTCAACAAAGGAAGTGCCCACACTCTTGGCCATACATGCAGTCATTGAGGTGAAGATCAAGTGGTACAGGTATTGAACATATATTTGGTAAGGATTTAAGTTATTGGTTTTCAAGGTTGATTCATCTAGGTTTTTTTTTTCTTGTTATAAATTTCATATTCATGGTTGTATGTGGTTTATGCAAATTTCATATTCATGGTTGTAATGCATGTGGTTTTCCAATAGTTATAACCCTCATAGTGTTTTTTTCCTTAATTCGTTCATTGGTTTTTTATTTCGTCAACAAATCACGTATTATTTATTTTACAACACATTATTAAGTTTTTTTTTTTTTAGTTATTAAGTGTGTGTTTGGTATTGATGAAAGTTGTCAACTTATTTTACTATTCAGCTTATTTTTGTTACTATTTATGGGCCTTATTGTACTTTTTGGTATTATTTATGGATTCCACTATACTATTCCAGCTAACTTTTACTTTTATCCACAGTACTTTCAGCAAAAAGTTTTAGTTTCAGCAAAATAAGTAGATCCCAAACTAACCCTAACTAGAAAAAAAAAATGAAATACATAATTGGTTAAGATATTAAATTGATTTAATTCCAAAAATCAATCATTGGGGTCGTCTATATTGTTCCTTTCTATTGGCATCAAAGCCTAGGTAACGCTAGTCTAGAATTTTAGACTTGAGTTGATCCTTCAACCTTTTTATCAATGATAAGTCAGTGAACAAGATCCACATGGATCCTGTTATGTGGATCTTGTTCATTCACTTATCATCGTAAGTACACGTTGGAAATTGCATATGAGGGTTTTTTTTTTTTTTTTTTTTTTTTTTTAAATCGATAAATGAGAATTTTTGATCCATTAGAAAAGAATGGACCAAGTCCGTAGCCTCAAATGTTGAATGGTCTGCATGATAGTTAGCTGTAGCCCATTAAAATAATCATTTGTGCAAGAGAAATACAAGAATCATTCCAGTTTGTGGAATCTTGAAGATTTACACACGATTTGTTCAATGTTCCATTGACATCATTTCCCCATATACCCTAATCTGGCATCTAGCCTAGTAATTATATATAGAACAAATAACAAGCACATAGAATTCCAATCGTAAAATATTGGTTAAAAAAAAAAACATAGAATCTTTATTGGTGGTGTATAACATCATGACCCCCACAGAATAGATAAAATAAACAAACAAGGCACACATACATACATACATACATACATACATACATATATATATATATATGATCCAATATAAAGATCAACTCCCACACATGACATCTGTTTTGAGTTTAAAAAGCCTCAATTAACATAGTTTTAAGACTCAAATACAGGACAAAATGGCCTTATGCTATTTTCACCCAAATTATATAGCCTTATGCCCCCCTTCCCAAACTAATTAAAGAAATGCCCCTCTTTTGTAACTCGATTTTCTCAAAATCGAGTTAAAAAAAAAAAAAAAAATTCAGGAACCCTATAGTGACGTTTTTAAGGACCTATAATAACGTTTTAAGGACCTATAGTAACGTTTTGTAACTCAATTTCATAGAGATCAAGTTATAAAACGCCACTACAGATCTTTAAAAATGTCACTATAGGTCCTTAAAAACGTCACTATAGGGCTTAACTCGATTTTGAGAAAGTCGAGTTTCAAAAGAGGGACATTTCCCTAATTAGTTTGGGAAGGAGGTCATAAGGCTATATAATTTGGGTGAAAAGGGCATAAGGCAATTTTGTCCCTCAAATACATAATAGCATAAATTTAGGCAATACAATATCTCTAGATAATTTTATTACAAAACTAAAAATAACACAATTAAAAGCAAGAGGCACTTGAAATTTTCATATAGCAAGTCTAAATATTGGACCATCCTTGAGCTTCCTCCAATTGCATATGTAGAAATAGCACGCTAAAAAAGTGAAGCAAAAGTTGGAAAGTGTATTAGATATAGAAGAACATACAAGATTTTGTTTCTTGTAAAACAAGTTAGTGATCAACTATTTAAAAATGATTTTTAATGCACAAATCAAAGACAATAAAATACAAAATTTTCTTATTGTGATACCACTAAGCATATTTGATGAATTGCAAATTTAAAAGTCATAAGTAATCATGCATATCATGAAATTTGCCACTGGACTATATATATATATATAACTAATGAAACCATAATATATTAATTCAAAAAAAAAATCGTCCTAAGGCCTTGAATGATATTTCTTAACGTATTTGCAATATATATATATATATATATACTTTTTTTTTAACTGCACATTAAATTCCAAATTACTAATAATATGGTACACGACTCTTGTTAATGTTCATCATAATCCCCAAACTATGTGAGACAACATAAAAGTACTTTGAAGAAAATTATTAAAGGACTTGTCATTCTAGATTTTTCATAATAAATACATTCACATTTTTTTTTTTCATAATTACAAAAGAAATTATCATTGACATAAGTACGCATGCTATCATGAGAATATTCCCCCAAGGCAAACTATTTTTCTCATAAAGCATCCCAAAAATATTCACAATTAAATCAATTAGTCTCACTGTTTTAATTTATAAATGTTAAATAAGTTGAAAATAAAATTTTCATCCCAACAATAAATAAGTCAAGGTTTCTCCCTCATCCAATTTGTAAACATAATAATTTCTATAATTTTCTCTAATATACTACCTAGGTTTAAGGAAATGAAAAATAATTTTTTCCACAAAATTCCATTTTAAGAATAACATACTTCATTTATTACCATGAAAATAAATTCATAAAACTAAGGGAATTCTGGAAGCAAAATAATTAGAGTTTTTGTAAATAGTTAACTTTAGTTTAACTAGTATGTAGCCCCGTGCTACCGCACTGGAATGGATATATTATTAATCATGAGTTTATTCATGTTTAAAAAGCTCAGTTAAGTCTAAATTCATATTATTAACCAGAAAATTTCATTAACAAAACTTAGCAGTATATATATTTTATACAAAAAGATAAACCTTGGTGACAATGTTTATCCAAAAGATCCATTCACGCTTTTGAATCTTCAATCTCTATTGGTGATTGAAATTTTCACAACTTAAAAAATTTAAAATTAAAAAAAAAAAAAAAAAAAAAAACCCTCAAAGTTGTACTCATTTTGTAGTTTTACGATGGGTCATTTTGTAACATGATGGGCATTTGTGTGAAGAAAAAACCTCTGAAGTTCTATGGCTGATAAAAGAAATTCTCTCCAATCTCTTTTTATAGAGAGAGGGTTTTGTGCATGTTTTTATACATCCTTCATAGTTGTATTATCACGAAGCAGGTCCAATGGATTTAGATTGGTACTATCGATTCCCAAAGTATGAGTGTTTAATGTGTTATTAATTTCATCTCATTGGCTTCTGCACATGACAGCAAAATTAAAAATAATTAGATTGTACACGTGTATAGTAAAATTGGACTCCAATTTCAGATTCTAATTGAACAATTGGAATGATAATATATGATAGTAACAACAATAGGAAAATTCAAATAAAATTTCGAATTAAATTGTAACAATCTGAATAAAAAATTCCAGTAGAAAGACAGGGTGGAGTGATCTACTCCAAGAAGGCGATCAAACTTGCGTAAATATAGAATAATAAATCTCTCTCCGGAAAATTTACATTGTTCATAATCTTTACCTTCACTAAACATTTTAAAAACATAGTGACTCACATCTGCCATCCAGACATCTACAGCCGGGTCCTCTCCAATTCGCGTGAGATTCCATTGATCACTAAGTTCCTTTGCAGCCTGCAAAAAGTATCATCCATCGGTCCACAGCAGTGCTTTCTTCATTGTTATAGGTGTCAAACCTGAACAAAAAGCCAAATATAAGGATAGTGAATTTTAGGCATAATGTTCATCTAATCACATATTAGCAATTTATAATAAATGTAAAGATGCAAACTTTGTAAGTGAATAGTAAACAAAACTCAATGTCAAAACCAAGAAGAAAGCACTTTAATCCGAAACTCAGTGCAAATGTAATGATGCAAACTTTGTAAGCAATTTATAACAAAGATGCAAACTCTGGCTTTGCTATCTTTTTGGAAATTATGCAATGTACCCAAACCAAGTTCTTATCACCGATATTAATCTCTTTGGTTTTCATGTTTGACTACAAAATCAAGAAAAAACTTAATTAGCACAGTAACTCACTTGACCCGATACATAGAAGTGGTTTTAATGAGAATGAGTCCACATACATTTAGCCACATGATGCAAAATTCAACTTCAATTTCAGATTCTAGACACACGGTACAAAATTAGAGTTCTAATTTGGAATTCAATTTCACACTCTCTCTGCTTCACCTATTATTTTATATATAGATGAGGCTAGTGGTGTGTTTTTTGCCAATGTTTGAGATCAATTAAATTTAAGTGACTTGATCCACACAAAAAAGGATTGGTTGCATACAGTACAACTTTCATACTTTTGTGTGTGTGCGCACATGTGTGTGCTTGTGTCTTTATATATATATATATATAGAGAGAGAGAGAGAGAGAGAGAGAGAGATTACCGTATAAAAAATTAGAGCCAACTCTATGATTATGCATGTGGTGAATTTTTAAAAAATAGAAATTTGATATTGTTTTGGTATTGTCGAATTAAACATTCTCCATTAAAGAAATTATCATACTCCTTATTTTTGTTACCCTTGGTTTGTTTGTTGAGTGTCCATAACTGGCCCTTAAATTTTGGAACTAAACTTTTCTTAAATTTTTTACGAACCTTACGTTCTATTAGGCAAAGTGTTTTTACAAAATACACAGAACTTAGAAATGGGTCCCTTTCATCCCTTTCCTGTACCATTAACTCACAATTGTTGAACCCCCCCCCCCCCCCCCCTTTTTCTTTATACAAGATAGAATTTCTACTATAGTCTAATCTAAGTGTACATATGTGTGAAACTCCCTCTTGAAGACTTGAACCCCGACCCTTACCCCCCACACCCCATAAGCATTTAAACTTGTAGAGTAACCACTGCACCAAGGGTGAGCAGTGGTCAATTGTTGAAACCCTTAACAACACAGGACTGGTGCTCAAAAGGATGCACTCCTTCATATTCTTACATTCCTCAATACTTTTTTCAAAGCAAATACAAAATGGGTGAAGCAGGTTTGGAAGTGAATTGGAATGGGAAGAGGAGGAGGTCATATCATTAGTTTGCACACTAGTGAGAAACATCAACAAGATCTAACATCACCATAATAAGTTCTCTCATTAGTATCCTAGCCATCGGTTTTCTACCAGTTTAAAATTTTCTGAATTCAAAAAATATATATATAATTAGGACGTGAACTCCTATGTCTTATAGACAATTGAAAAATTAGATATACATCAAATAAAGAATTTAACCAATAAATTGGTTTGTTCATAAAATATATTTATTCATATAAGCATCATTTAAAAAGTATGACTTTTAGAAGTATGAGCATTTTAATTTAATTTTTTACTAAAATTTAAGTGATGCCTTTTGGTTAGGGTCACGAAGTTTTATATAAAACTTTGGCGAAAACTACATTTTCGTCCCTATATTTTCATGCGATTCTCACTTTAGTCCCTAACTTTTATTTCTACCGCTTTTAGTCCCTATCCTGAAAAACGCATCTCGTTTTTGTCTCTATCATTATATCAGAGACGGAAAATGCATATGTGGCAAATGAAGTGCATTGTAGGCACACTAAAAGCTGACGTGACCATTAAAATAATAATAAAAAATGTTATTTGGCATTAAAAAATGCCACGTCGGCATCTAAATTTAAAAAAAAATTAATTTATTAATTTTAACTAAATAAAAAAAAATAAAAACCAAAAATTACATTAATTGAGATCTAAGTGTGTCCTAAATAAGAATAACAAGAATACAAACCCAGATTTAAGAACACAAAATTAAAATCCAAAAATCACAAATCCAGAAACAAAAACACAAACACAAACCCAGCAACGGATCAACCAAACCAAACACAAAAGCAACAAAAACAAACCCAACAACTAATTTTTCTTGTCAACTAAACACAAAAACAACAAACACAAACCCAAACATCAATAAGAATACAAACACAAACCGAGCAATCCATCTTCAGAAAACCTGCAATCCATCTTCAGAAAACCCAAATCCAAACACAAACCCAAATCCGACCCTCCTTCTTTTGCAGAGCCTCGTCCCTTTACCTCCCCCACTCATTGCACTTCTTGATCGCCTCATGAGCCAGCGCCTTTAGCTTGTTGAACAAAACCTGTAACTCCAATTTCGTACTGTCCGCCGCCTCATGCACTTACCTCTCCCGATCGAGCTCGGCGAGAAGCTCTTGAAACCTCTCCACCGATACATCCTCTGCACTTGGGCTCTTTATCGAAATCGACACTGGCTAGTCTCCCTCCTCCACGTCGCTGAGCACCGTATCAACTTCTTTGTCTCCTCTGCCACTCGCCATTTCATAAATACACCCAAAAAAAATTTCACTCTTGCTAATCGATCACGCAAACCTCCATTTATCAAGCCCTAGAATTCAAAGAGAAGAGAATGAAATATGGGTTTATGGGTTTCTCATTGAATGGGGCTTACTGGGTTTTTGAGATTTGATTTTGATGAGGGTTTGATCACTTTGATGGATTTTTGAGGTTTGATTTTGGTCTATGGGTTCCTTTTTCTTTTCTTTTTTGTAATGAATTTATGGGTTTCTCATTGAATGGGGTTTAATGGATTTCTGGAATTTGATTTTGATGAGGGTTGAATTCGTGTGAAGAATTTGAGTGGGTTGGAGAAATTGTGCAATCTGTGGAGTTTGGCAGAAGTTTTGGTGGATGTTTGGCAAAGATTTTGTGGCAGTGACAGTGGTTTTTGTGCAATCTGTGGTTTTTGGTTTTTAATTTTGAGATCTTAAGTCTAGGTTGGTGTTCTTGTTCAAGATACTTTTAGATCTTAATTCATGTGAATTTTGATTTTTATTTCTGTTTTGATTTTTTTTTTTATTTAGTTAAAATTAATAAATTAATTTTTTAAATTTAGATGCTGACGTGACATTTTTTAATGCCAAATAACACTTTTTTATTATTATTTTAATGGCCACGTCAGTTTTTAGTATGCCAACAGTGCACTTCGTTTGCTATGTGTGCATTTTCCGTCTTTGATATAACGGCAAGGACAAAAACGAGATGCATTTTTCAGGATAGGGACTAAAAGTGGTGGAAATAAAAGTTAGGGACCAAAGTAGAATCGCATGAAAATGTAGGGACGAAAATGTGGTTTTTGCCTAAAACTTTTAATGTTTACGCATGATGTTTATGAAAAGTCAAGTACACTTGTAAGAGTATTGCAAGTTGTTTTATATGAGCATGTGAGAATGCATGATCCAATTGTCACTAATTCACAATATCTTTGGCTAAGGTGCCCAATTTAAATGTTTTAAAATAAGATAAAGAGATAGAAAAAATGGTTCATAAGTCACATCAGTGTATATGGAGTTAAAAACCATCTTACTAGTCGTTAATTAAAAAACTACATATTGATGAAAGCTAAATGCTAAAGTTAACATTCAAAATTTTCTCCCAAAAAAAAAAAGCTAACATTCAAAAACTTATATTAGAGGAGAACAAAACATATTGGAAAAAATTATAGTTTCCAATTTTGATATGTGTAAGAGACTAAGACCTTAGCCCATTTGTTTCATTGGACCAAACCCACTTGAATGGATGGGATTGTGATATTTTCTCCCAAAATGGAGATTTAACTAATGAGGTTATTCCCCCTATAGATCAATGGTTTTACAATTGGAGTAATTTAAGAAAAAAAAAAATAGAAAACCATGCATTGAAATGAAATCCTCATTTTATTGATTGATAATTTACATTTGATAAAAAAAAAATACATTGCCTTGGTCATAGATGCAATCTAAAATAAAACAAGGTTTTGATTCCTAGTTACATTCTAAAATATGAAAATTACATGATAAAAGTTAAGATATGACCATTGGTATAAGGTCGAATGTTAAGTGATGGAGTGGCCAAGAAGGTGTTAGGCACCTACTCCACCTAATGAACCGGTCTTCTTGAATATGATGCCCATGTACTTATGTCATGCAATCAAAGTATCCAAACATGTGATAGAAATAGGGAAACAACATGTTATTATGTGAAAATCAGAATAAGAAATTAGGATTTTTTTTTTTACAAAAAAGGTTTTGAGCATGTTAATTTGTATTATAAACCCTAGGCAGAATCTAGCATGTTTAAAGATTCATCCCATATCCACCAATTACAAACATCATGGCTTATCACAAATCTAGGGCTTTTAGGATCTAAACTAATCGATTAGAAGTTCATACCTGCATGCAATATTGGATTCAAGAATGGACTTAAATGTCCTCTTGGTCTTGGTCGTTGTGCATCACATTCTTCCTTCAAGGTTAGAGATATGGGCAGCCCCTTGAGATGCTTTGATTCAAATAAAAGCTTGGTTTTGTTGGGAAGTACCTCCATGGATTGTCATGGGTGGTTTTGGCAACATCTTCATAGATCGGTTGGACAACACTATTTGGATAAGTTGGGCAACACTTTTGTGGATCAATTGGGCAACACCACCTCCTTTTCAAGTTTTCTTAAGTTGTTCGTTGTGTTCTATAAAGATTTTGATAGAATAAGAACTTCTTCAATGATTTTTGGGATTGAAAATGGATTGGAGGCTCACTTTGGTCAAGTTTATGCTAAGGAAGTCATAAACTTGAGGTTTTTGAGGGGGTACATTGTTGTGATTAATGGAAATGATCAACATTCATGTAATGGCTATTCCCGCAAAAGCTCTCTCAAAGAAATTTTTGTAAGCATAAACACCTCATTTTGTAACCTACATTTAACATCATCTAAGGACATGATGGTCATTTTCAAATCCTAACTATGAGTTCTTAATTTTGATTGTTTGATTTTATGAGCATTTCATTAAATAAATCTTAAAGTTACAACAATCAAAATAATAGGTTAGAGGCCTCAATCGAACCCCTAAATTGAAAGATATCAGGGAATCATATCTTAACAGTTAATAAGAACTTGCATGAATTAGGTCCTGACCATACGTGATTATGAATACTTAATTTTAATTGGTTCAACTCAAGTACAATTTAAATTCAATGATGTGTTGTAACACTACACTTCAAGGATATGATTATTATGAGTCGCATGCATATAATTCAATCTGAGGGATAGAGAATTAACTAATTCCTTAAATTTGGTGGAATTTAATTGTTAATCAATTGAAATAAGAAAGTTAGGAGTTAATTGGTTGAACTTGAGGTCTAAGGAGGGGCTAATACAATTGAAATTCAGAGAAAATCCAAGCATTGAAAGCATATTGAAGTAAAAAATGAAGGAAATTTGTCATAGTCAAGCCCAAGTGTTGATCAACACTTAGACCAAATATCATTCAATTTCATTCATTTTTGGGTTTTTCCTTGCTCCCCACTCTGGTCAGACCTTCATAACTCCAAAATTCAATATGAATTTAGAATCCTCCTAGTCCTACATTGATTAAATATCATTTTAAAATCCTCCAACACTATTCCAAAGCACCCCACTCCCTTAGAACTCTAGAGGAAGTAATAAGTAAGGTTCTTTTGGTGTTTCGGTCCTCTTGATCTCAAATCACTACAAGGGTAAATACTAGTTCTCTTGGTCTCAAGGTTACAACTTCAACTTGTTACGTCGCTTCTTTAATGTTCTCTCGTGGTATCTCCATTCTTTTTACTCTTTTGGGAAAAAATTAAATTCTCTTGGTTTTGACTTTACAAAACTTCACATTTGTTGCCTCACTCCTCAACAATCTCAAAGAGGAACCCCCCCCCCCCCCCCCCCCTTAGAGTGCTAATGCAAGTAGGTATGGTTTCTTAACACAAATGCTTGTTTAAATCTTAGATAGTATGTTCTTAAATGCCACAACTTATTATTCACATGATGTAATATGATCAATGGTCATCATATTTTAGAAGACCGGTTTCACTGGTTAGGGTATTAACACTCTCATTTTATAACATAGCCTCCTAACTTATATCAAGGGTTCATAGATTAAAGATTTTCCATGTACTGTTCAATTTCTAGATTGTAACTAAGATCAAATTAATGTACTTGTTCTTAGATTGTATCCAAAATCAAAGTCATGTAATATTCTAGTTATTATTTTTCAAATGATGTATATTCAAATATTTCAATAAAATTCTGTATTTTTAATATGGTTTCTTATTTTTCTCTCAATTAAAATAAGTGATGACTCCATTATAAAACCATTAATCTAGGGCGAAAATATAATCAGTAAAACAACCATTTTAAGAGCCACTAACACGACTTCACCCGCTCACATAGGGTTGGCTTGAATCTGATTTGAATGAGCCGAGGTCGCAGTCTCTCACAATATGCCTTGAAAATTAGGGGGTTTCCTTTATAAATAAAGGAGGGAAAAGCATTGGGCCTAAGAGTTAATTAGGATGAGTTCCATGGCTTGAATTTCACATATTCATTTAGATAAATTGATCGTGTACGAGCAAGAATGGGAAAAGTTGCAAAAATAAATGAATTGGGAGGGAAGGACTTAAGTGTCGAATTAGCACTTAAATTAGCCATTTGAGTGCCGATCAAGTGCTAAAACAACACTTGAACCCAGTCATTCACTTGCACTCTTTTTTGAGTTTTAAAGAATTTGGACTTTTTTGGATCAATCTTGGGAGTTTGAATTTAGCCTCCTAAAAGTCTAATTCATTTTTTAGAATAATTATTGCTTTTAACACTTGATTAATTAGAATAATTAATTTTTTTGTTTAAAACTTATAGACATCCTCATAATTCAAAGTTCAAAACTCTTAGAATTTCTTGCACACTACAATTATTTTTCACAATCTAGTAAAATCATGACACCTACTTAATTATATTTGTGGGGGAGAAACAAATCCAAGCCCGCAAGCAGTTTGTCCGCTTTGGGGCCGAAGGACCCGTACGGCTTTGTTCTTTGCAAGCAACATATGTTGTAGTGGTACACTCTTTCCTTCAGCTAAGGCTTATAAAGCATAAGTGGGGAGCATCTTTCTTCGATATGGGAGCAAGTCTAAAAAATTGCTCATGTCGCTTGTAAAGGACAAAGCCGTGCAGCTCCTTCGACCCCAAAGCAAACAAACTGCTTATGGGCTTGGATTCGTTCCTCCTCCACAATATTTATTATTGTTTACAAACCAATCATAATTAATTATAGATAGACATTTTTTTTTTATACAAGATAGAATTTCTACTCTAACCTAATCTAAGTGTATATGTGTGTGAAACTCCCTCCTGGAGACCTGAACCCTGGCCCTTGCCCCCCACACCCCATAAGCACTTATATTTGTAGAGTGGCCACTGTACCAAAAGTGCGCAGTAGTAATTATAGATAGACATTATTCACTTTAACTATGCATATGAATATTAACCATTAAAAGTTGTTCCAACAATATTTTTTAATCCAATGGTTTAATTTATAATTCTTAAATGTACTTTTAATGATGCTCCGAAAGATTAAACAATCAAAATTACGATTAGTTCGTATGTTGTAAAATGATAATTTTGTCCTTGAAATGAGGTCAAATTAATGTTGCAAAATAGGGTGTCTACAACATCACATATAATATGAAGTCAGTATAATAGGAAAACTTGATCATGTTAAAATATGACTTACAGATGACAGTAAATTAAGTACTAAAGGAATGCTTAAGCAAGGGGAAAAGCTATATGGTACAAAATGATCCAAAATAATGTTATTTTTAAAAGAGAGATTTAAAAAGGTAATATGTAATCATCTGAAGATAAAGACAAATTATAATTACTTTCCTTTTTTTTCATAAAATAATATCTCTTAGTTACTGTTATAAGTTTTTAAAACAACTAATATGTATTTAGTCGGTAATTTTTAGCAAAAATCATCAAAAGCTAAGAGATCATTTGCAATCCCTTTGATTAAAATAAAACGAGATTAATCAATACAAAAAATAATAATAATAATCCAAGTTTTGTCTTAAAATTAACAAATAGCTTAATTAATTGATGTGGTTTTGAATTTATGGAAAATAATATTTGAGGTATATTCTACAACATTTTCCTAAACAAAGTTTTATTTATATAGGGAGCTGTGCCTATTATAAGCAACTTTTCTTAGAGAGAGGTAGATTATGAAAGTGATTTTTTTTTTCCTGAAAATAATATTTATTGGTAAGTGTTATGAGGTGTTGGAACTTGGAATAGTTATTACCAAGTGATTGGTAACTCTTGGTAAAAGCCATCTAAACTCGTATGGGATTTGCGAGGATTGCATTTTTTTTTTTTTTTAATTAACTTGCAAATTACTGGGGGAATGTGTTATGTGTGAGTGTTTGGAGTCCCCACTTATTGCTAGCTAATCACAATCGAGAAAAAAAATCCAATCTCTAATTATATAAAGGACAAAGTTGCCTGGGGTCTCACGGATCACATATGTGAACTGAGAATTCCATGATATTTTCAGACAGCAATATTACAAAAGATCCAATTGAAATATGTTGGAACCCACCAATGAAAGTTATATTGCAGGATTAGTTCCTTTCAAAATGAGCTTTCCATTTGTCAAGTTCGAAAATGTTCTCTCTTCCTTTCTCAAATCATTCAGTCGAAGGGAGTAGTCTCATTCTTTTTTGTCTTTTTTTTTTTTCAAAAATTTGAGTCATAAAGTGTGTGTTTTCTAAGCCTCCTAAGGGCTGGCTTAACAAGGCAAATGGAGTTATGAGCTTAATTATTATCTCTCTCTTTGTTTTAGTTCTTTTTTGGTAGCCAGTGAGATATATTCAATGTTATAAGGGAAAGCGAAAAACCAATACAAGTCCTTTATCCCAAAAAGCAAGAGGTTAAGGGTGTCTTGTGATTGGACTGAATTGGTTAGACGTGTTTTGTCATTTGTGTGGACGAATGCTAAGTCCCACATTGAATGTTTATTAAGAGAATCTTGCACCTATAAGTGATTACAAGAAATTTCAATTGCAACTTGACAAGTCATTTTCAGGTGTTTAAGTCCCACATTGAATGTTTATTAAGAGAATCTTGTGCCCAAAAGTGATTAGGAGGAGTTTCAATTGCAACTTGACAAGTCATTTTCAGGTGTAAGTGCAATTAAGAGAATCTTGCACCCATAAGTGATTAAAAGAAATTTCAATTGCAACTTGACAAGTCATTTTCAAGTGTTTAAGTCCCACATTGAATGTTTATTAAGAGAATCTTGTGCCCATAAGTGATGAGGAGGAGTTTCAATTGCAACTTGACAAGTCATTTTCAGGTGTAAGTGCAATTGAGGCATAGTTTGACCAAGGGGGGCAATGGCCTCCCCTAAATTTTTTTTAAAAAAATACTAGTATTATATAGGTACTAATTTTAGCAATTTTGTTCTATAAAATTATACATTGCCCCCCTTAATTATATCATTGATTCTTTTACAAGTAATGCTATAACCACAAAATTTTCTACAACATTTTTACAGGCTACTGAGGTAGTAAATTCTTATTGGTTCTCATCTAGGCTCACTACTTACATCAGTTTTTAACTTACCAATAATTACTTACCACATTAGCAATTTATAAAAAAAGTTTATAGTTCTAGCATTTTTCTCCTTTTAAAAGCCATAAAATAAAAAAATTAAAAAAAAAATTTAAAAAAAAAAAAAAAAACATTTGATGTAAAATCTAAAACAAAATATACAAGCCCAAAAAAATTAGCCCAACAAAATTACCAATTTAAAGCTAAAAACAATTAGGCTTAATCAACCAATTTTAACCCAAAACAAATAGCCCGATCTTTAAAAATAAAATTAAATAAAATAATTTTGTCCTTACCTAGAAGCAAGGCACACATCAAAAACACACAAAAATAAATAAATAAAACCCTTTAGTAGTTAAGTAGCAAAGCCAAAAACCAAAACTCTACATGTTGCTAGTAATAAAGTTGCCCCCAAATCCCAAATTCTGGCTCTATACTGATTGTAGTTACAATTTTTTCATCTTGGTCTGTATACTAACTCTAAAACTTACTACTATCATACATAAAGTGTTAATTTCTTGCAAATAAAGTAGCATATACAGGCCTCGGATGTCCTGGTCAAAAGTTCAACAAATCCAGTTAGACCTTACTTATTCAGCAAAAAAAAAAAAAAAAAAAGTTAGACCTTACTTTAAGTAAAGTAATTGTGTGGACCTACCTTTTTTTTTTTTTTTTTTTTTTTTTTACAATTAAGTTGGACCACTCAATTGAGAATTTGGCCAACTCCAACATACATTTACCCATGTTAAGTTTGATTGCTATTGTTAATCAGTAAATCACAAACGAAAAAGAAACTTCATCTATAGTTGTATTAATGTATATTTTCTTCTTTTTCCAGATTCATAAGTTGTTTCATAGAATAAAAGTCGATGAAATGTGTATTATCAGTGACAATAATCATTATTATTATGGAACCGACTCAATGAATTCAGATCTAGAGACAGGTTCGTTTTTCGATTTTTGCATAAATGATTAGTTGTGTCGGTTTAGACTAGGTGGATCTTATGTTCAAATGTTTTATAGTTTAAATGAGTTAGGTTGCGAAGTGTTTGTGGGGTTCCCGTTTCACTTAAAACTAACCTTTTCCTTTTGGGTTAGTTCACCATATGACACTATTTAATTAAATAATAAGTTCTTTTTTAATTTTCTGTGATTACTGTAACATGAATATTTGAACATTATTTTGTATAAACCCATGAGATGCATAGTATGTGATTTACGTATGAATAAAGTATATGATTTGTATGCAAAAGATGAAAATCATATATTCTTTGTAAACTCAAAATAATAGTTCATAGTTAGTGATGAAATTGAGCTTTTCATCTATAAAGATTATAACATATCAACTAAGATTTCTCTTGGTCATGGAAGTGATTAAAGACTTTTAGTTGATGTGTTGATGTATCTTCTTCTTCTTCTTTTTTGATAGGATGTGCTAATGTATCTTTAAATGTATAAGATACATAGAATTGGACTGTTGTAGGATTTATTATTCTAATTAACAACTACCATCTAAATAATAGGTCTTACTACTTCTATTTTAATTGATGCTATCTTGGTGGGTTCCAGTTAGCTCAACTGGTAAAGTCTCTGATAGTTGAATAAGAGATCTAGGGTTCAAACTCCGCTTATACCAAAAACTGATTGGTGTCTTGGTCTGATGATAAAGAGCAATTATCAGGAGCGGATGCCATAAGTTGAAACTCTCTCTCAAAAAAGAAATTTTGATGCTATCTTGGGTTATAATTATATTAGTAAATCCTAGAGTACAATTATATTTTCATAATGATGCTAAATATAATTAATGATAACTTTGGACTTGTTAAGAGTTGAGAAGAGACCTAAAGCCCATTGGAGCTAGAGTTTTATTATACCCTTTGGTCTCAACCCAAACCACATAAAGTCCAATTGGACTAATCCAAAAGGTCAACCCAATTATGGTAATTTAATATATATACGTTTCAGAATGAAAAAAAAAAAATGAAAAAAATAGTTTTTCAAGAAAACAACTTATGGAGGAAAAAAGAGCATCCAATTTACTGATTGAAATACCACACTTTTAGCCATCTATGGAATTGGAGTGAATAGGGTAGATCTTATATTTTCCAACATCAACCCCCCACACTCCAAATATCAAATTTTCCGGAGAAAAAATGCATACTTACCAAAAGAAAGAAGGTTGAATAAAAAATGCATACTTATCAAGTTCGCAAATGTTCTTTCTTCCATTCCACGCAGGATAAAGAAGGTCACATACTTATCAAAATAGCTCACAATTAGCATTTTTCGTTGTCAGAAAGTTTTGATTTTAATTTGACCGTGTTCAAACCATGATCAAACCACATCTCAGTGAAACAAATCTTCGATTTGATGGGCTCTAAGCACAAAAACCATAAATAAACCATTCAAATCAACGAAAAAAAAAAACTAGTTTAGGTTACTATGTTTCTCTACTTGTAACTTTTCATATCAATAAATTTGAAGCCAACGCTTTGTACCATTTAACAATTGGCACTGCAAGCTTTCCAATGATTTCTCATTTAAATCAAACTGTTGTCAAGAAGGATGTCAAATAAAACAGTGTAAAAGAAAAGTTGTTAGACACCACCCATAGTTGATCCAGGAAAGTATGTACTTTCTAAAACTATGCGAAATTCTCTACGACTTTGTTTAGCAAAAATTATTTCAAGAAAGCCTATATTATGGAGAATTTCGCATAAAATACAAGAATAACTAGGAATGTTAGAATTTTGTAGTTAAATGTTTAAATTTATCATATTTTAATAACTTGAACTTTTGGAACAATCAGTCATTTAACATGATATAAAAGTAAGAAATTCTAAGTAGTTAGAATTGTATAATTAAATGATTAAATTCATCATATCTCAATACTTAAATTTTTGAAACAATTGATAATTTAACAAGAAATCTATTTTGGGTACTAACTTTGTGGGCAAAAATTGCCACAAACCATGGAACAATGTTTCAAAAAGCACGTACTTTAAGAAACTAAGAGAAATTCTCTCTAACTTGGTTGGCACAATGCTAGAGTAGTAGCATGGAGGGCCGATTAACTATAGCATAGTGGACGGCATGATGTTACTTTTGAGAGAGACCACAGAGCCAGACTTCTTGAGGCCTCTTTTTTTAATAGCCACGTGACATGATTTTATTGGTAACCCTCTCCATATCAACATTAATTTGCACAAGATAAGAAAGAAATGATGGGTTTTGGTGGAATTTCATTAAAGCCCAAAAAGCCCACAGTTGCTTGAATTGAGCTTCCTTACTAAGAATCCACATATTTTTGGATGGGGTTTTTGGCCCATCAAGCTCTTCACTCCATGGGATAGGCTCATGACCCATATTATTTCTCAACTTTATAAATTGGGCCTAACGTTCTTATTTTCCCTACATCACGAATTGGACTCTTGACCTACTATTTTTCCTCACTTCATAGAACAAGCTCAAAGCCCAAATCTTGCTATTTCATTGATCTAGGCTCACCATCCACATCATTTCTCTCGTCATGTAATGGACTTCCTCAATGAAAAACCATATGTACACATAAATTACATAATAGGTTCAAAGGGAAAATGCCCAACTACAAGCCAATTGAATTATTTGGTCCATAAAGGCACTAAAGCATAAAGCCCATTAATATCTCTTGAAGAACAAAGTCTAAATGGATGAAATAAGACATCAAGTCCATTTCACTAAATGATGACAAATTAGTGAGAAGAGAAAAACACTCAAGATGTCAAAGGACAAGTTTTGACAAATTTCAACCAACTTTAATCCAGTTTAACAAAGGGTTGATTAAGGTCCAAACAGGCCTATTCACTTTGATTAAGTATCAAAGCAATGAATTCTATAAATTTATGGCCAAATCTCACATTTGACCAACTTTGATCAAGTTTGTTTGAGTTTGACCAAGCATTAGCCAAAAATCCAATCGTTTTATTAAAGCAAGTTTGGTTCCATCTTAAAGAGAACATTCATGAGTTGAAATTGGGTTTGGAACGAGAGAAATCTCATGAAAATAGAGAAAGTCTGACTCAAAACACTAGGCTTAAAAATGGGAAAACTTTGATAAAAACCATTTTGGGTTGCTATGCTGTCCTGCTTGTAACTTTTTATATCGAGATTTGAAGTGCAAGTTTATTACCATTAGAAAATTGGCGTCACAACCTTTCTAACACACGATCTCTTAAAATTTTTAGTTAACAAAAGATTCGTGCAGTCTCTCAAAATTCTTAGTTCATGTATTACATATATTGGAAAAGTAAAAGTGTTTTTGGAGTGCCTATGACCACATCGAAATGGATGCCTACTTGAGATAAGTGGGGTCTCACAAATGACCTATGTGGTCTGAGAATTCCATGATATTTTTAGAAAGCAATGTTGCAAAAGACCCAATTGAGATATGTGTGAGCCCACCCATGAAAGTCACATGCATGAAAAATGTCCAGAAATGAGATTTCCATTTGTCAAGTTCACAAATGTTCTCTCTTTCTCAACTCATTCAAAGGGAGCTCTCGCGTTCTTTCTTTTTAAAGAATTTGAAATTTATTTAGCGTTTCATGTTCACATGTTAAACGGAAACATCCAAAATTCAAATCCTCTCTACCCTATTGTAACTATCCAATCAAATAAATAAAATTTGAGATTCAAGAGTGGGTCTTATAAGTCTCCCAAGGGCTGGGCTAAACAAGGCAAATGAAATAATGGACACTAAGGCCCGTTTGGTAAGTGAGTTTGAGAATTGTTATTTAGAGTTTTTAGGAATTTTTTGAAATACACGTGGATGAAAAAATGTATTGAAATGTGTGTAAGTGTGTTTGAAATATGAAAATTGTTGTTTGAACTTGGTGACCAAACAGGCCCATAGTGCAAATCAGTGAAGTGAGCTGCTATGTGTGGACCATAAGATAAAAATATCTGGGTTAAGCCATACACCTTGAAGAAATTATCGGAGGTCGGATATAATTCGCAGTGGACCAGGTATGCCGACTGAAATTTAATATTTTGTATATCATAGCTTACACACACCCAAAAAATAGTTTGGCTTGTGATGTATACATTAACAAAGATATTAAAAAATAATAATAAAGATCACAAACAGTCACCGAAAGATATTAGGAAAAGGGGGCAACCCACACAAAAATATTTAGCCAGTTAATGAGTTTATAAAAACACGTAGAATAGTATCCATACATTTTTAGAGTGCACTAGTAAGTCAGTCACATGATAAACTTCCAAAAGCTTTCAACATGGAGAAATGGACAATTACATACTGCCAAACATAGTTCTGGCTGAACATTTCTGATAAGTGCCATGGAGTTCTTTGTATTTTATTAAGCTAAAAGAACTGAACCGATGGAAACAAATGGATCCGCCAAGATACACTTAGGTGTCCAATTTTTGACTTGAAATTAATGTTTTCTATAGTAACAAACATAATCTCCACTGAAAATCATTAACATTTTCACTGCTAACAGGGGAAAGGATAAACAGTCCACAAAACTCGTATTGACATTTCCACTCTGACAAAAGAATGGAACAATGTAGTATAGCGTTGGATGCTTTTGTGCTACCCAAAAACAAAAAAAAACTTAAGGAGCAACACTACGGTTTCTCCCCACCGATAAATGGAGGATAGCATTTTTTTTAATCAGCAAATTTGCCACTGTAAGCTACTGTCCTATTTCCACCTTTTCTTTGTCTTCACAATAGCCTGCTAAGGGACTTGATAAGCAATTTTAAATTCTGTCTTGTAGCCTCATCACCCGTGAATCCCAAAATATCAGAGCTTATATTCTACAATGGTGAAAAAATATATTAAAAAAAAAAAAAACCAAATTTGCGCAAGAAATTACTTTGTAACTTCTGCAATTAGTAAGCAAGCAACTGCAAAAAGGATCTCACCTCAATGTTCTTCAAGGTAAAAATCAGGGTGTAAATGGACTTTTGAATCACCTCAGTGTTCTCAGGGGTCATAATTGATGAATGCACCCTTCTGCAGAAAAATATACACTAAACCAAAGTAAGCCAGTAACTGAGAGAGACAGAGAGATCAACATCTTATGAACAGTCCTAGTTTCATAACAGGTCATGCACAGAAATCACATTCCAGTATTCTTAAATAAGAACTTGAACAAGCTTAAGAGTGAAATATGGACAAAGTCATTCCTCTCTCTCTATCTCCCCTCCCCCCCCAAAAAAAAAAAACCCCCACAGATAATTTCACCCTCCAAGCCTATTTATAGGGGTTAGAGATGCCATTTAGTCTAAAGACTACTGAAATTTGATCAAGGTCATTCTAAAATACATTGAGATCAGATAACCAAATCGCACACTTTAAGGTAAAATTACTGGACAAGCAACCAGCAGTTCAAAAGAATCTATGTCATCACATGTATAACCCAGGTGTTATGTTGGTATCCTAGACTAACAGTGTAAAGGTGCGAAGGGTACTGTAGTGGTGGCAATGGTGGTGGAACAGGACAAGATGGTTTAATGGAAATTATGACAAACGTGAATCAGGATGGTGGAATGGAATGATTGTCAACAATATTTTCCTAGGGAAAAATAAAGAGTACAGATCCAAAATCAAGGATTGCAATTTTCAGGTTTCACAAGTTATCTAATCCAACCCAACCCCAAAAGGATTCAGTTTCTAAAACCATGTTTATTCTCAAAGTCAAATCCATACTAAAGTAATAGTTGCATCCTAGGTCTTATTTCTCTCCTATGAAACATGGTTAAATTTTTTATTTTATATATATATACACACACACACATCCACTTGGTGGGTTTTGAACCTACGACCTTGATTTGCCTATTATGGTGGGTATAGGGTTTTGATAGGAAAGATAAAGAACTTGATTTGGGGTTCTTAGGAAGAAGGAAAAAAGAGAAATATATAGTGTTTAGTGGCTATATGAACAATAGTCATTAACTGTACCACAAGAAAGAGAAAAACAAAAGAGAACAAATTCATCTTGAATATACTTTTAATTCAATGGCACTCCACTCGTATATATCTTGAATATAGAAGTTTGCGAAGTAATAACAAATTATTCTTCCATGGCAGCGTCATTGTTAGACCTACATGAAATGCAGCTCAACTTAATCCTATAACTAGCCCAAAAGCAAGCCAAGCATGAGCTGCTAAATTATGTCTGATAGTCAAGCATGAGAAGAGAGGCTTTGGCACGTTTAGCTCATGGAGAGGTTTGGAGCTTCTTGATTTTCTTATGTCTAAGTTGAGGTAAGGCAAGCTTGCCTTGAGAAATTCTTGGTTTTCTGGTGGTCATCATTTTCAAATTATTGCCCAACAATACCATGGGCTAGTACAAAAACAAGCCCCAAAAAAGTCATCATTTTGAGACTCAAGCTTGGCTTACTTAGGAATGGCATTTTGTCTCATTTTCTCAACCTAACCTTGGATTAATAATTTTATACATAAAAGTATCACAATTCAGGACTTGTCATGACATGCCTCATCATATTGAACCAAGAAGGTGATGAAGGTGTCAAAGCTAACAATGAGACTTAAACCAAGGTCTGGATTTCACAGACGTTACCAAGGTCTCACTCAACCAAGACTAGTAATTTAACAAAATCTCCCCCCCCCCCTCCTCTCTCTCTCTCTCTCTCTCTCTCTCTCTCTCTCTCTCTCTCTCTCTCTCTCTCTCTCTCTCTGTGGTGGCATTTTTATTTTTTTTAAGAGGGGGGAAGGGGGGATGTAGAGGGGGCCTTACTGTTAGTTTCCATCTTCTAAAATATATCCACATGATAAAAGACCCTGCAGCCAAAAAAATAAAGACTAAAGGAGGTTGCAATAACTCACCTCAAATCCTCAGATGCTTGTGTAAGACTTCTGGTTAGATTCTCAACTTCCTTTAGCAGACCACTGTCACGAACCTCAGCCAGCAAAGGTTGAATATCATCAGCCATGGCTTTGATCTGAGACATCACTACAACAAATAAAATAGTTCTGCATTAAAATACATAAAATACTGAGAACAACTGTCAATATGAAATTCTGAACCATTTACATAGGACACAAGCACATAAACTCACACAATGCTTCTTTTTGGACAAGTAAACATACACACAAAATACAGTGCCATACATTACTAACTTGCCTCTGACCCTTGATGCCTTTTTAAAACTTGTATTTATCAGATATAAAAAGTCATTGCTAGAATGCAGTGTGCCCTCACAAGAAATGATGTGGTCCTGCTACGACTTTATGACAAGGAGGCACTTGCAACAGATGTGGAGAAGATAAAACTTAGTTTGGGAGGACCAGATAACCTAAACTGAAAGCAAGTCTAAAGTAAACTTGCCTTCATAGGAGTGGTATGCTATGACCAATAACTTCAACTGACATATTTTTCCAATTCAGAACTTCAAAAAGGAACATGACATACACCATCTAATTGTTTTCAATCCAGCTGCTCAATCAAAGTATAAAGCAACATACTAGATGACTTTTGAACATAAAAATGGATTTTTTTTTTTTTTACTAGATGAATTTTGAAGATTAAATTCAAATCCTTTTATTCCCACAAATCAACAGCTACATTCTCCTAATCCTAAATTTGAGAAATGAGAAGTTTCCACTTACAAAACAGATTGGTGTCCACCAACATCATGTAACACTCAATACTAAAGAAGCAATTCCTCCCAGCTGATTTCCATTAAAACAAGATGCAACTCACACTCTAAAAAATGCTAATCTCACAGCATTTTTTTCACAAAGGCTTCACAATTTCACCAATGATTCGAATTTTATTTTAAACATGTTCTTTTAAGGTTGAAACTGAAAAATAAAATAAAATACATTGGTGAATGCCAAAGATTGTATGAACTATGAAGTTACTCACCAGGACACACTCACACAAACTGAATATTAAATTGAAGCAAAATATCCAGACGAATTCAGGTTTTGTTAATGCACATGAAATTGTCATTGGCTTACATATATAATAAAAATATAGTTCTAATTCTGTTAGTTTAATGCTCAATTCTAACTTAGCAAACATTCAAAGAATTTTTTTAAGTTTATGTACCTACTTATCAAAAATTTAGAAAGTTCATGTTCCAACTTGAATTGACATCCATATACACTTGATACATTCATAACCTCAGTAATATTACTGCTTGGACGCGTCAATGAGCTACTTCTTTAATTTTGCAAGAACTTCCCTCATTTGTACAAATCCAAGGAGAGGCCCAATTTCTCTCTCTCTCTCTCTCTCTCTCTCTCTCTATATATATATATATATATATATATGCTGGATGCCAAATGGCTAAAGCCAATGTCCCTAAGTTCTCTCTATTAAATTTTTTACAATTACATTATACTCACACTATAATCCTTTGCCCTCCAGCATATCTTAATTAACAAACTTGTATCAGTGATGTTTCCAAGGTTGCACAGCCATAGATCACTCACTAAAAATGGGAAATAATTGTGCTTTAAGTAATTACATGAACTCTTTAAAGAAGTAGCTCATTTGGTGCACATAAACAATATGAATAATAAACAGCTTGGTGCAAATAAGCGATAAAAAACTTAGATAGTGAGGCCCAGTTTTGGTTAGTTATTACCAAACCATTTAGTTTAAGTATACTTTTCCTCCTTCCTACTCTCAGATAGCCTATGGTTATTCACTTCAACAATTTATTCAAGAGAATAGACTCATCATAAATTGAGGATAAAATAATAAGAAAGGCACATCACACCTTTGTAAGCAGTGGCTTTGCCTCTTCAACAACTAGAGATACTCGTTCAGCCAGCGAATAAGTATTGGCAATACCAATTTCCTCTACCTCCCGTCCAAGACGAGTAAATATCCCAACCAAAGCATCCAGACTTACTCCTTGATATCCCTTCAGCTTCTGCCTATCGCATAAGATAAGACCCTCTTTAACACATTCTTTGTCAAGAGGCCCTGCTGAAGGTGTTGGTATTGGATCTCGAGGTGTAATATCAATCATGGTTTCCATGAGAAGACCAGACTGGTTTACTTCAACCAGGGAATTCCGAGGTATGATTATTTTATCATCTTCAACCTACAAACAGGTGAAAAAATTAAGTAGTATCCACACCAAATAAAATCCTGATCACATCAACTTCAAAAACAACAAGTCCAGAATTTGATTGTAAGATGGAAACATAAGTAAAATCACATATCCATAATGAAAAAATGGCAGTCAAACACACCTCAACCTCTGCTTCAATACTCTTCAGGGAAGGATTAACGCGTATGACATTGCCAACAGTCACCCCTCTAATCCTCACGGGTGTTCCTGTGGAAATACCACAAGCCTGGGAAAATTCAAAGAAAGTATTGTACTTCCTGAATTTAGACCGGATTTGGAATGCCCTCAACCAAGCCAAACTGAGCGCAAAAATAACCGCGCCAGATACTAGAAACAACCCCACCCCACCTTCCCAAATGCTCCCACGTCCAAAACCAAAATCACTCAATGGCCGTAATGTTTGCCTCCAAATGTTCCTAGGAACATCCAAAACAACTGCAAGTGGATTCTTTTTTGTTGAAGAGGACGGCTGGCTATGTCCTGCATCAGCAGACATGGCAATTACTCTGGTGAGTTTCTTGCATGGTCTTGATGGAAGACAAGGCAAGCAATTTGAAGAACTAGGTGGGAGGGTAGTCAATGATGAAGATAGCACTGTTGGGCATGTTGAGACCTGAACAAAAGATTTACCAACCATCTTATTCAGAGTCCTAATCACCAATACTGAGATTGCAGAAAATTTCTCCGCACTATTTGTTCTCAATGCCAACTTCTTGAGCCAATTCTAACAATCTAAAAAGGGGTTTCTTATGAATCTTAAACTGCTGAAACTTCTAAAGAGCCAGTTCGATGGACTGCAAAACAAACCCTAGAAACAAAGGGGGGGAAAAGATTCATCAGGAATAGTTGTCATAAGCCTAACAATGGAACAAAAATTCAGTCAATTATAATAGGCATACACTGATAGAAAAAATCATTCATGCACAATTTGGTTAACAAAAACATGTAAAACAAGTTAAAATAAATATCGAAAGTAAGTTTTTATGTAAGTTGTTTTCAGTTAAATCAAAAGATTAAAAATTAAAAGATAAAAGCTAATTCGTAATTTTTGCATAGAAAAGGGAAAGTAATTAGATTCCAATGTTCTTGTTTTTGTTTTGAAACTGAAGGTAAATAAATAAGTAAAATTACAAAACATCAAGTTAGTAAAGCAATAGCATTAAGATCAGTTGCACAGAGGTAAGGTAATGTCCTAACCAACCACAATCTATTACTTAAAACATTGTTTTCCCTCAACCGTTCCTACATTTTTCTTAGCAACCAAACAGAGCATTGGACTCCCCCCATTTTCCAAAATTTTCATCTAAATCAAACAGTGCTTACATTACATATCTTCAAACCACTTGTTTTAATCAAATTCAATGATAATCCAGAGTTGCAAATTATTAAGTAAATAAATAAATCGTCTCCACATTACCAAATAACTAAAATCACACAATTCCCACAAAATCTACTAGATTCAAAACCTAAATAACCCTTTGTTTGAATACTGAAAATTTTCAGGAAATGTGAAAAGACAACTAAAAAAACACACTCATCTGAACTACAGTACTGCACTTAGTTTGTACTAACATAGTTGAAAAGGAAAAAAAAATTTGAGCTTTCTGTTTGGCCATTTAATTTCTCTAATCTTACAACATAATGAAGAAATATTTGTTTGGAATTCATCAAAACAAAAGATAAATCAAGACCCAATTGAGGAATTCACTCACAATAATGGAGATAAATAATATGTACCAGATGGATACAGTATGCAAGCTCAAAATCAAGACCCACTTTCAACTAAAAATGAAACAAACCCAAGTACAAGAAACAAAATCTTTTAAGTGTCTCAAATTTTTGCAAGCAACAAATCCCAATCCCAACAAAGACAAAAACCCATTAAAATCAATATAACTCTTGAAATAGGAAACCATTCTCAAAATGGGGACATGGGTTTTTGTTTTTTTTTTTTACCTTTGAGCTAGGGTTCGAGGAGTCTGAGGATTTTTTATTCCAGTGTCATTTGCATTTTCTCCTCGCAGATGCAGATGGGGACAAAGCTAAACGAGGTTTTTGATGATTTTATTTACTAAAGGAAACATAAACGTGCAAAAATGGTAAAGTATTTAGAGTTGGGTCATTTTGAAGGTTTTGAGGAGGTGTATTGGTAATTTTATTAGGAATGGTTAGTGGGAAATGGGACCCGCATTTTTTTTATTCAACCCCCCTTGGGTTTTTAGTTTGGTGACTCGGGTCTGGTTCAAACTATTATCATTCCAAGCACGTTTGGTACACTATAATAATTATTATATTAAAATAAAAATGAGTATTACAAGAAATACATTAAGTTAAAATGTAATAAGTATTACTATTTATTAGTTTGGTGACCATTTAGGAATAGAATCCTGAATACGCATCCACAATTTAATAGAATACAAAAAGAATGTGCAATTAAATCATTTTTAAGTC
The DNA here is from genome assembly GCF_001633185.2 of Quercus lobata. Taxonomy (NCBI): domain Eukaryota; kingdom Viridiplantae; phylum Streptophyta; class Magnoliopsida; order Fagales; family Fagaceae; genus Quercus; species Quercus lobata. The sequence goes on from NC_044913.1 coordinate 51,279,403, forward strand.
AAGTTTCCTAAAATACACTTATTTTAGGGGGGAAATTATTGTATACTTCCGGAATATCATAAATGTGTACTCCCTCTTTTCACATGAATGGTGGATCCCACTAATTAAATTCATGGTGGGACCCACCATTCATGTGAGAGGAGAGAGTATACATTTATAGTACTCCGGGAGTACTTAATAATTTTTCATTTTAGGGTATTCAAAATAGAGCTAATAATTAACAGGAAAAATTTATTTTATTTCCTTTTGAAGATGTGGTAACTAATGACTTTTTAGGAAATTTTTTAAAAAGTAATTACATAAGGTGAAGGAATAGATATTCAATACTTTTGATAAAAAATAATTACTCTTCATTTTAAAGAATAACTATTCATAAGGAATAACTATTCATTGTAATAAAAACATAACCAAACAACCGAATAATTATGCTATAGAAATATCTATTACATTACAGTATTTATTACAGTCTACCAAACGTACCCTTCATAATGAGTTTTCTCTCAACATTTTCCTCATCCATCGTCAACACAAACCTTCAAAGCTAAACTCACAAAAAAAATTCATTTTTCATCCTTAAATTATTGAAAATTTTTTATTTATATCCTTAAAATTTGCTAAAAGTTTATATTTCATCTCTAAATTATTGAAAAAAAATTTCATCCTTATTTTTGTCTCTAAAATATTGAATTTTTTTTTTCTACAAAGTTTAGGGATTAAAAAAGAACTTTTTAAAGTTCAAGAACGAAAAACAAATTTTTGATAAAATTTAGGGACCAAAATAGTATTTTACCCAAAAATCAAACAAAAAATGGGAAAATCAAGAGATTTAAGGCCAAAATCAAAATAGAAAATTTGGGAAAATGAAATAGAAGAGAGAGAGAAAGAGAAAGGATGACACCAAAGGGGATGACATCCACTTCGGTGATGGCGGTTCTATGCGTATAGCTTAGGCCATGCCTGGGCTTATGCAAGAAGAGAGAGAATCCAATGGAGGTAGAATCTCAGAGCAGTGGAGGTTTGGTGTAGAGAGATGGAGAGCCATGGGAAGCATTGAAGCAGGAAGTTTTGAAAGGAGAGAAGGCAGAGAAGAAGAAAGAGTCAATGGAGATGAGAGACTGTAAAATAATAAATAAATAAAACTTTTACCCTCACAAATTCAGAATGTTGTTATAGTGAATGCCAAAAATTTTGAGATTTGAGAGATATAGGTGTGTGGGGACCAGTTAAGTAGGAAGTATTGTTAAAGCAGCATTAATTGGGCCTATGGCCCAATTTGAGGATGTTAGATCATCCAAGGAGGCCCAAATAAGGTCATAAGGGGAATGAAATGAAGAGAGGAGTAGAGACAATGTGAGATAGGGCCCAATAACCGTCCAAGGACAAAAACCTTCTCGACAACATGTGTCCGAGGTGAATCTGAGTGCCTTATCATCGCGGACTTACTTCGGGGTTATATCACAACTAAGGGTAAGATATTGGGCTAGGGATAAGAATAAAAAAGTAGACAAATATCTTCAAAAGTTGCTACCTCTGCATTAATTGCCTCTCAACCAATTTTCTAGCCCCATTAATGTGGAAGTGACGCCTGAACAGTAATCAAACAGCCTTACAGCTACTGGTTGATAGTTCTAGGAAGTGTTGGATGGGACAGGAAGGAATCCCTCGAATCTAACCTACACGTGTGTGGTAAGGATGACACCAAGATTACAGTATATAACATGAAAGAATGCACTAAGAGATGGGATTGGAACTCTTGTACAATTTTTGTTTTGAAGAAAACCATATGAAACAAATAACTTAGTTTGTTTCGAGGATAAAATTTGCTAATCTTATTTGTGTCAAACCGTCTTGAATCATTAAGTCTAATCGTTTTTCTTCTGGGATAAATCTAGTTCTTCTATCCACGCTCTACAAATTTATTGTTTGGGCCGTTAGCGTTTAAGCTCAATTTGGTTTTGGGACCAATCCAATTTCAGTTCTTACAAGGTGGGTTTTTTGTGTGTGTGTGTGTCAAATGCTAAATACACCCGGTGTCAATGCTCCAAGATAAAATCATAAAAGTGGATTACCTTGAAACTCACTTTTTTTTTTTTTTCACATCTCTTTGGCATGAATTTCACATTTTTGTTTTCCTTAGCCACATTGTTTTGTCTTACTTCTAGCTAAGAAAATGAAAAATAAAATAAAATCATTTGTGTGCTAGGTTTTTATATTAAAATCTCCATATTGTAGTACTATTTGATTGATTGATTGAAGGGCTTTCCTCGATATTATTATATTTCAACAATTGGGCATTACTTCCAAATTTTTTAAAGATTGGTTATAGACCATCAACATATTAGTTGAGATTTGTCATGTGTGCTGTAATAAATGTCGTAACGTGTATCTTAACTCTTCAAATATATATTCATCAAATACAATTACCTATATTTTAACAAAGAAAATTTTGTGAATAAAAATTAAAAATAGAAACCAAGGTAATCCTCTCTCAAATCCTAATTCTTGACCTCATTACACGAAATTGAATGTCCTTTTTTCTCCTCTTTTAAGTTATTCTAGGAAGAAAGCTTTTGATGAAATGCAAGGTATGAAATGTAGCTTCTATTCACCTTGGTTTAACAATTAGCACATTAAAAGCCCAATGTATCAAAAGTAATTATTTATGATACAAAAAGTTCAAATGATGCCAACTTATAAACATGATTCAGGATGGCGATTCGACATGGCCTCCAGCTATATCAAAATAGATAGTGTTTATTCTTTCTTTTTCTTTTTTCTTTTTTTGGTGGAAAAATCGATCCTTAATCCTCCTCATAAAAAAGAGTAAGCAATGTTTGTCTAGAAATATGTGGTGATTTTTATTGAGTATATGTAATTGTTTTTTTTTTTTTTTTTTTTAAATTTTATGGTTCATTAATATTAGATTTTTAGTATTTTGTACTCATTAACTCACTTGACACAAAAATTAAAAAACTTAAATAGACACATGATACATGCTTAAGTGGATAATTATGATACAATCCCCACATAAATTTAGACACGTGTAAAATTGGATTATAATTTCAAATTCTAATTCAACTTTCTCTATGTTTTACCTATTAAAATATATATATATATATATATAGATGACTTATAAATTTAATTTTTTTTTAATTATATGATTATGTTTTTTATGATTTATTAAATTAGATTCCTCATTTTCTACACTAAATTAACTAATTTGACACAACTTTAAAAATTTAGATTAAATTTAGATTAGATGAGACACGTGACTCAAAATGAAACTCTAATTGAAATTAAATTTCTACATTAAATTAATTCACTTGGTACAAAATTCTGAAATTTAGATTAGAGGAAACACGAGGCGCAAAATTAAACTTTAATTGAATTTCAATTTGAAATTTAATTAAATTTTCTCTCATCTTTACCTATTATTATATATATAAATTAGTATGTATTTTTTTTTTAATTTAGTTAATATTCTAAAAATACTTCAACTAATCACATGCCAATTAATAATTAATTTATATTATTTAAATTGGTATCTTGATGAGATTTTACTTATTTAAGATCTAATTAACCATGCTAAAAGCCTTAAAAGGGATTTCTTGAACTCTGACCATGAACAATAATTAGAAAAGTGATAGTGAAGGCTCTACAGAATAATCAACTGGCCAGAGGATAGAATGCAACCATCGCAGCTAAAGACATAACAAACATGTAAAATGAACTATTAAATAGAAACTGGAATAATACAAAAATTAAGTTTAATCCAGAATCAACTAATGGCAAGAGCCAAGTACACCTAGCAATTAAGTAAATATCAATCTCAAATTTGTTGTTATAACGATGTATTTCAATCAAACAGCATAAGACAAAACTAAATCTTGGTCTAATCTCCCTAGTAAACATTTGACATGCCTGGGTCCATGGTCCACATTCACAGGTCTTGCACACTCAAACCTGCAAACATGAAATGTATGAATAAATTAATAGATCCACACACCACAAATTAACAGAGTCAACAAGCATAGTTCTCTCACACCAAGGGTGAAGATAGAAAATTGGACACAAAAAAGCCAACACTCCATCTTACAACCAGAGAACATCAAAATCAAGTTTAAATGCATAAAAAATTCTTCTATATTTGTTATAGAAACATGATCAGAATTATAATAAAACAAAACTAAAAGCTTGCCTTTTAGTTGAATTAAAATCAATTGGTGAAATCATATGTATAGTTTCAAGACCACACAGCCTAGGAGGACACAATTAACAATTCATTTGGAAGGTTTTGCATTTGACCATGAGGAAAAGCTTTAGAAGGGGGAAGGCTACCCTGTGAATTTAAGAAGGCTTACACACAAGAAATTCACTACCTCATTCAGTATAAGCAAGGCTTCATCACTTGACCCAAAAACATACACTATGTCATGACCCGAATGTCAACAGGGTATAGGCCCATGAGTAATGATAACAAGGAACCTGTAAAAACTCTAGATTCCACAAATCAAAGAAATCCCTTGTCTTGCACTTGAAACATCTTGGATCATCTTTCCACTTCTACAAAAATACCCTTTTGTAGCTAGAATATTCCAAATATATTCTTAACAAACATTTTGGGCTTAAATAATAATTAACAAGACAAGGGGTCTAGCTTGAATTTATGGACATCAAAATGTCATTTACAGCTACCTTTGGGGTTTGAGTTGTGAGAACAAGCACATAATATGGGGTAAAATACCAAAATCACACAAGCACCACTCCTACCATTTCACTAACTTTGTATGGCACATGCTATAGAAGAAATTGTAAATTTGAATATTTGAAATATATTTGATTTATACTACTCATATATCTTGCAAAAGATACTTGTGTTAGAATAGATGACCAAAAAGCCCACATGAAATTTTTCCTTCCTTGTCACCAACAAATCGGCACATAGTAAGTCATGAGGCATGGACTTAACTTACTCTCAAAATATGATAAAGATAATTGAATAACATTTGATGCATACTGATGTATCTTGCCAAGATTTTTGCATTTTATTCACAAATGGCTAAGTAACAGGTTAATTTATATATAACAACTTCTCAATGTGTGACAAAAACATTATAGTTAATGTTCTAGCACAATTAAGACACTACGTAAATTACAAATTTTTGTTTTATATATAAATATATGATTATGGTAAGGATGCCTGTAAATTGGTAAGGCAAGCTTGGCAATATAAAAAACTCTGATTTTTAAAAAAAATTGTAATATTTTGGGGGGTTGAAAAGAGGTGATGATGTGGGTAACATTGAGCTGGTAAAAAAAAATCAAGTAAGAAAATGGTAACACCTAACACAACAAAATAACTAAAACAAACATCAACATTTAAAAAAAAAAAAAAAGGATCACGTACATGGCAATCCATAACAAATTGTGATATTATGAATGACCATGTAAACAAAACATATTAAAATGGTTTGGTGATTGGTATATCATCTTTAATTGGCTCCATAATTTGAAAGTAGAATGGAATTGAATATAAGGCCTACTTTATTAATCTTAAGTAAAGGAACCATCTGACTATAATACATTAATACTCTAAAAAGAACAAGGCCTTGTCTAATTTATTATGTAATTACTATCAGTTATTATTTTTTTAAATGTAAATTTGAAGATAATTTTCTTTTATCTCCTATTTTCAAGAGACATAAAGTCACATTCAATGCAATGACATCTTAACTAGTTAAAAGAAAAGAAAAAATGAATGAATGAAAATTTTCTTATTACACTACAAATCCATATAGACAGGAAACAATTCCCCAAATGTGTTTGTAGTTTATTCATCATTAACAAAGATTCAATATAAAGACAATATATGTGATTCCTAAAGATAATTTTGCATCACTAACCTGGAGGAAGAGACTGCTTCAACTTGTCAGCCTTCTCAGAGTCGAAGACACACAATGTGTACAGATACTTGGAGCAACGGACCTTGAACTTAACCACATCTTTGCTCCTCTTGATTTTCACAGAGCGTGCATCTTTCCTTCTGGCAGTGAGAAGGAAGTCCTTAATCTCATGGATTTGCTTCGGCTGTAAACCATAATCCCAAACAGAACTTTGCATTAGAAGACAATAAATAAAAGCACAAATGGCATACAATATCAGTGAATAAGTTGGCATCTCAACCACAGAAACCAAACATTAATAACATTAACACAAACCATAGGTAACGAGTAAAACAAAAATAACATAGATAAGTCAGCATACTAGGTGATATGTCAACCACAGCAACCAAAAATGACAATATTTGAAAATTTAAACTAGAACCTATCAAACCAATGCAAGACACCATACAATGCAACCGAAAAAATATATCTATATCTATATCTAGCACAGGATCTTTTTTGTCACAGAAACAAGTTATAAGAGGATAATATGGATGACAGTTTAATCTATAATCAACATGACCCATATCAAGCCTGGATCACTTTTCTCTCAGAAACCACGATTCATGCTCTGCATGTGCATTTTCATTATTTTGCTACTTTTTTTCTCAATTTCTACACAAACTATTTGAATTTCCAATAAATAAAAACCCTATACTTTTCTCTCAGCAACCACATTTCATGCTCAACGTGCATTTTCATAACTTTACTACTTTTTTCTCAATTCTACACAATACCATATACCTTAAAACCCAACTATTTGAATTTCCAATAAATAAAACCCTATACCGTAAACCCTAAACCCAACTATTTGATATCCCATTACAACTAAATCATCAAATGAGAGAACAAGTTCCAATTAATAAAGCCTTATACCTTAAACCCAGAAAAACCAAATATTTGAATTTTCATTACAACTAAACCATAAAACAAAATAAACCCAGAAAACCCAAATCTCATATCAACTAAATCCTTCCACATAAACCAAAACCCAGAATAAAAAAACATTAAAAACCCACTTTCATACACTCAAAACAAAGATGTGACAACCCATTTTCATCATCAAATGAAGAAAAAAAAAAACACACAAACGTACAGATGCAACTACATGTATATACATATAAACATACTCAAAAAGTACCAGAAAACTGAACAAAAAAAATGAGCAAAAGACAGATCCAAAATACCATTTTGCTTTCGGGGATTTGAGGGCCTCTTTGGTGAAGTTTGGCAAGCTCCGAACCCTAGCTAAGTTTTGATCTTTGAATATAAATATATAGGTCACTCATAAACCCTAGTTTTAAAGTGTATTGACTGTTTTAGCCCTATGGATTTGTTTATATTACGCTCTGGACCGTGGAGCTATGGGCTTGGGTTTACTTGGTCTAGGCCTAATAGAGTAATTGTCTTGGACTGGGTTTGTGTTTAACTGAGTATCAACACTCCATAGCCCTTTCTCTTATAAAAAAAAAACTCCATGGCCCATTTTATAATTTTTTTTAAAAACACTCCATGGCCCAAGTACTTTTAATGGGTTGGTTTCTTAGGCTTGTTGGGTCAACGCAGATATACCAAAGCCCATGAGATAATGGACTTGAATAATAAAGTTGAATAGCGAAAAAGAAATCTTAGAGGTTGTTTGGATGCAAAAATTTCATCACTCAATTTCCGTCACTTAATTTCCATCACTCATCACTTATCACTCATAACTCATCACTTAATTTTTCACACCTGTTTGGTACCATCACTTACTTTCCATCACTCAATATTTTTCACACTATTTGTGGGCCCCATACCTATCACTCGATGTAGCCTTTCCCCCCCCCCCCAGTACTCAGAAACCCGAACCCAGTGAAAAAAAAAAAAAAAAGAAACCCAGGAGGAGAAGACCGAACCCAGGAGAAGAAAGAAAAAAAAAAGTCAAAAGGTGCGGCTGAGTTATGACTAGTGGGTTCCCCATGTGTGTTTAATTACAAAAATACCATTGAGTTATGACTTATAGAAACTGAAAACAGATTTCCATAATTCATAACTCAAAAATCAGATAATTGAGTGATAGAAATAGAGTTATGGAAACAGAGTTATCGTGCAGCTAAACGGATATTGAACTATGGGTCCCATCATTTTTGAGTTATGAGTTATGGAAATAGAGAATTGACTTATGGAAACAAGCCATCCAAACAGCCTCTTATTTATTTTGTACTTTCCGCTCTATGAGAAAATGGGCCATGGAAAACTAACTATTATTTATAAATAATAAATTAACATGGTTACATATTTGTAAGGACAAAATTTGTTTATAAATTAACATTGTTACATATTTTAAAAATCTAACTACTAGATTACAAGTTCTTTAAGTTTTTAATGTGCATGTTAAATTTTGTTCAAATGAGATATTATTTATTTCGTGATTCATAAACTTATTTCTTATGCATAACTTAAGACTACAAAAATTTGAAATATAAACATTTGATTGCTGACATAGCTATTAATTTTTTATTTTATGAAAATTTTGCAAGCATGAATAACATAATAAAAAAATGCAATCGAATGGTGGATTTGTCAAAATTCACATCTAATAATAAAAAAAAAAAGGCGAGTTTGTTGGCAAACTTTGTTTTTGTTTTTGTTTTTTGGGGAAAAAATAATAGTAGAATTTTAGTTTTAAATGATAATAGATTTTTTTTTTTTTTTGAATCATTTAAAGAAAGATACTTCCACGTAAAAAAAATCTTCAATTTATTACATAATGATTAAAATTCATTCATATATTCTTTTAATCACATGACATACTTAATATTGGTATATAAATTATTTAAATGACTTAATAAGTCATGTGATTAAAATACATGTGTGTCATCTTCTAAATCAACACGTATAAGTTAGAGGAATTTGGAGATAAAACTTATCCTTTCATTCATCAATTTTTTCATTAAATATTTTCAAAACACCTTTTATCTATAACTAAATTTTTAAATAAACGAGCTAAAACTTTTATAAATAGTACGTTGGTTAGAGAGGTTGATCTATAGATTCCCATCTATATCCAATCCCAACAAGAATAGAAGCAAGTCACTTCCAGCTTGGCTTGTAGTTGTAGTCTTTTAGCTTATGTGGTGGTTGGCCTTCCTACATGCACGCGCCCGCCAAAATGCCTCCTTGATTTTGGACGATATTTATTTGTTTGAATAAAATTTTTAATTATTCGTTTGTTTTCTCATCCTTCTTTGTCCAAACTACACTCCCTTATCTAGTTTTTCTTCTCTCACGAAAATATGAAATATCTTAGTTTTTCTAATTATATAAAATAATTTTTTTTTTCATAAATTTCATGTATGCATGTACCATAAACTGGTATATAACCATATTCGAACCTATGATGACTAAAAAAGAAAGCTGACTCCCAAAAATATCTTTTAATTAACATTTCATTTGTTTCAAAATCAAGGTGTGCATGGGTTAGATTAGAGAGTTCTTTCAAACCATTATGATCTTGTTAGGTTGAGAAATTTTTAATTCAATCTAACACATCACATTTGTAGAAACTAACCCAAACCACATGAGTCAGACTAGCAAGTTTTACTGAAATTCATATCAGGTAAAAATTTGGGATTTATTCAAGCACTTTTAAAATAAATCATTATAATTCACATAATATGCCTAAATTATATTTTAAATTTCTAAATTCATCAAAACTAATTCTCAAAATTTCATAACAAATCAAACTAAAAGTATTATAATAAAGGTGATAAAATAAATTTATATGCATCAAGTCAAGCTCGATGAGTTGAAATAAAATCAACCCAAACTCAACCTAATCCCTGAGGTTCAAAATAAAATTTCAACCTCACTTAACTCATGAATAACCTACTTGAGGTATTTGGGTTGGGTTGGGTTGAGCTAGGTTAGTTTTGTCCGGTTGGTGGGTTAGATACATAGCCCTAATTTCAATGGAAAATATTTTATGTTTTTTCTTGTGTTTGGTTTGCCAAAAGATCTTGTTTAACTAAAAATCTCTTCCAAAGGCAATAGAATATAACTCCAAAGAGGATGAAAGTGTTTTCCACTTTTGAGAAGCATGGAATATATATTTTCCATTATTCCTTTGTTTCCTTGCCCTTGTTATTTCTTTGCACCGCCATTGATAATGTCATCACCCCTACTGTCACTATTGCCATTGCCACCACCATCATCACAATTGTCGTCATCACCATTATCGTTGTTGTTATCACTGCACTGCCACCATTACATAATTTGAAAATCTAACCATTAGATTGCAAGTTTGTGCATCAAATTGGATATTATTTAATACATGATTCATAAACTTATTTTTTATGCATAATTTAAAACCACAAAATTTTGAAATATAAACAATTAATTGCTGACATAGCTATTAATTTTTTATCTTCTAAAATTTTTGCAAGCATGGATGACATAATAAGAAAATGCAATTTAATGGTAAATTTGCCAAAATTCACATCTAATAATATATATATATATATATATAGTTTGTTGGAAAACTTTTTTTTTTTTTGAGAAAAATAATAATAGTAGAATTCTACTTTTAAATGATAATAGATTTTTTTTTTTTGAATCATTTTAAAGAAAGATTATTCCACATAAAAAAATCTTCAATTTATTACATAATGATTAAATTCATTTATATATTCTTTTAATCACATGACATACTTAACATTTATATATAAATTATTTAAATGACTTAATAAGTCATTGTATCATCTTCTAAATCAACATGTATAAGTTAGAGGAATTTGGAGATAAATTTTAACCTTTCATTCATCAATGTTTTCATCAAATATTTTCAAAACACCTATATTTATAAATAAATTTTTAGTTAGAGAGGTTGGCGAATTACTATGATCGATAGATTCCCCATCTATATCCAATCCTAACGAGAATAGAAGTGAGTCACTTCCGACTTGGCTTGTAGTTGTAGTCTTTTAGCTTATGTGGTGGTTGGCCTTTCTACCTATACACGCCCATGAGAATGCCTCCTTGGTTTTGGGCGATATTTATTTGTTTGAATAAAAATTCAAATTATTCCCTTGTTTTCTCCCCTTTCTTTGCCCAAACTGCACTCCTCCATCTAGTTTTTCTTTTCTCAGGACAATATGAAATATCTTTGTTTTTCCAATAATATACAATAAAAAATAAAAAATAAATTCACAAATTTCATGTATGCATGTACCATAAACTGGTTTACAACCATATTTGAACCTATTATGACTGTAAAAAGAAAGTTGACTCCCAAATTATGATCTTGTTAGGTTGAGAAATTTTTAATTCAATCTAACACATCACATGTGTAGAAACTAACCCAACCCACATGAGTCAAACTAGCAAGTTTTACTTAAATTTATACCGGGTAAAAACTTGGGATTTATTTAATCACTTTTTTTTTAAAATAAATTATTATAATTCACATAATATGCCTAAATTATTATTCAAATTTCTAAATTCATCAAAATTAATTCTCAAAACTTCATAACAAATCAAACTAAAAATATTATAATAAAGGTAATAAAATAAACTTGTATGCATCAAGTCAAGCCAAATGAGTTGAAAAAAAATCAACCCGAACTCCACCTAATCCCCAAGGTTCAAAATAAACTTTTAACCCAACCTAACTCATGAATAACCTACCTGAGGCATTTGGGTTGGGTTGGGTTGAGTTGAGGTAGGTTAGTTTTGTCCGGTTGGATGCATAGCTCTAGTTTCAATGGAAATTATTGTGTTTTTTCTTGTGTTTGATGTGCCAAAAGATCTTGTTTGACTAAAAATCTCTTCCAAAGGTAATAGAATATAACTCCAAAGAGGATGAAAGTGTTTTCCAATTTTATATATTTTCCATTATTCCTTTGTTTCCTTACCCTTGTTATTTCTTTGCGCCACCATCGATAATGTCATCACTCCCACCGTCGCTATTGTCATTGCCACCATTGTCACCACAATTGTCGCCATCACCATTGTCGTTGATGCTGTCGCTACCAACAATACCACCATCATCACCACTATCACTCTCTCATTTCTAAATGAATAATAATTTTGATTTCATTTTGTTAAATTTTATACTTAAAACCATGAAATTTGATTATCTATATAAAATAACTTTAATTAATTAAGTTTTAATTCATCAAATTAATCTTGACTTGGTTATTATTAAATAAATTTATTCACCTGATATTTAAATATGAAAAATATTACTTAAATTTATTGCCTTAGACCCCAATCATGTTGAGTGGCCTAGTTAACGGCCAACAATTCCCATATTTCTCCACTCCCTATTTGTAAAAATAAAAACCTGTCTTCTCACATTTACAAAAACCGTTACGCCATTTTGGGGACTTAGCTTTTTATAAAGTTACAGATCTTTTTTACAAGCTTATCTGCTTTGAAAAGAAACATTGGCCGACCTTTCTCAAAAGATTAGTACTAGACATTGTATATAGTCTTGAAAAAAAAAGGTGGAAAGAGAAAAATAATTGTAAAGTAAGATGAAAAAATGTTCTCTAATAAGTGTCCTTATTTGTGCACATACGTGTGCACAAGCATGGCACAAGGGAAATGTGGTGACAGAGAGAAAGAGAGAGAGAGAGAGAGTTCCACCATTTCCTCCCAAGAAGATATGATAAACAAGTAACACTAAAGAGAACTGATAGTACCAAGTCTTATCTAAAACTAGAAAAGTTGGTTTCCACTATATAATGTTGGCTTAAAGCCAGTACATGAGTCTGGTAATTAAAAGGCAAATATGCTATTCAAATCACTGGACAGCAGAGCAAACATGGGATTCAGTGGTTGGCTTCTGCTTGCCACCAAGGTTTGTTTTGGGACCCCCCTCTTATTCCTTTATGTCAATTTACTTGTATACTTCCACACAACAAAGTCTCTCTATAGTCTACACCCTTTAAAAACTTTTCCAATGGTGATTCTTCTTCTTATTTTTTTTATAGAGAATTTCATGAGGCAGTTTGTTTCTCTCTTAATGGCCGGAAAGATGAAAAAAAAGAAAGATAATGACTGATTGCTCTCAAATTGCCAAAGGTATTGAAATTTGTCAAAGTGGGGTCTTGAAAATTGGAAAACTTTTGATGCAATTCTAACCTTCAACTATTCTGGTCTGAAGAGGCTGCTCCTGAAATGATTTAGGTGGAATGATACAAATACATGATTCTACAAAAGATATCCTGTCACTCGAGATTCAGAATGAAAAGAAAGGATATTGTGTGTATGCTATTGTTTAACAAAATTTTCTTTTTAGTATTTTAATTTATTTACTTATGTATAACTTTTTAAAATTTCACTTTTTTAAGTTATAAATATATTTTAAATCAATTTTTAACAAATAAGTTTTTAGTTAGGATATGAATTAACTCCAATGCACTAGAGCCGACATGATATGAACGTGTGTCCACATCGTGTCGACTCTTGTGCACTGAAGCTAGCTAACCCTTACTCTTTTGAAAAGGCTCCATGACGCACATGTGTATCAGCCTTAGGTCAACATGTAAATTATAGCCTATGTTTTAGAAATATAAGCCTATGTTTTCTAGTCTCCCTTGAACACCTCATCCCATCTTGCTTACCTTTGGAGAAACACTATAGGGCACTTCATAGGAACACTATATGTGTAAACTCTTTACAAAGTCTACTACATATTAGGGCACTTCATATGACAATGCCACCTTTTTCATTTGATTTTTTTTTTTTAATAAAATGTAACCTGTGGTTCCTGGGCGAATGCATGGGAATGATGATGATCTGTGATGATATGCATAACATGACAGTCAACTTTCTGTATCGCTTTGTAAAAGAGCTCTTGCAGTACTTTCTGTACGTTTAGCATTTTTTTTCTGAAAAGGAGAGGTCCCAAACTTGATTCAAAATATTTCTAAAGCTTAATTATCATTCAAATTTAATTACCAATGATTAGTTTAGCTTTTGTTTACTGATTTCATCCAAATTGTTTTTTATTTTTTGGTTGTCAGTCATGAATTTTCACTTTTATTTCTGATATTACATCTACTTTCCTAATTACTAGTTCTAGATATGCATAATACCATTTCATACCAGTAAGATTAATTCAACATTACTGTTGAGTAAACCACATTAGTAATCCACAGAATAGTTGTTATAGATTTGCAAGCCACCCTAATTTTTAATAAAATTAAACACAACCAGATAGCCAGCCAGATAGGCAACTATTTATATTCTGGTCTCAATATTTGGGGTCTATATCAACAGATATGAATTAGTAGGCTTAAAAAGTGAAATATGTCGGCAACATTATAATAGAAAACCTAGTTTCAACCCTATTAGCTTATTTGCTAATTTTTTATTTGTTGAAAGTATGTAAAAGTACAGATGTATCTGAAAAAAGAATTAAACAAAACGCATTAATCACTTGTATATATATACTAAAATTGCAGTAGACAAACTCTCCCAAACTACTCATGAGTCATGAGTCATGACACATATATACCCACAGCTTTGCAAACTGAAAAATGTAATATAAATAAAATCGATCTGTATTACACTTCAAACACTTACACAATGCACACACACATACATAGGCGTTTATATGTGTGTAATATTCCTTATACATAAATCCACTTACGGATGAGAGGGAAGGAAATAAGCAAGCAATCCAAACGGGAAGTACAATGCCATTGGATAAATTATAAAGCGAGGTACAAGTGCAAACACCTTCAAACAAGAGCAATGAAATAAAAAGAAAAAGAAGCAACACAAACTCCCAAGCATAAAGCTGAAGAAAAGTTGGACATAAATATAAGACTACAAATGCGCATGAATAATAAGAAGATAGAAAATAAAAAGATAAGATTAGCTAGCTTGAAACTCCATATAATGTTCATGGCTTCCAATAACTTGTGCATTAATCCCATGCTAAACTTGAGTGTATAGGCTAGCAATGGTCCTTATTATACCATATATCAATTATGGTTTCCATGCTGAAGCCCAAAGTACTGGTTCTTCCTTCCATGTCAAGTAAATTCCTGAGTCATCATGATCTCCTTGTGGTAGCACAAGTGCCCAACCAGCTTTGTACCTCTTTAGCAATGCCTTGACATCATCCACAACATCATCACTAAACCCAACTGGTGAAAATGCCTCCTTGAGCCTCTCAGACCATTGGCTCCCTCTCTCCCTTCTCTCAGAATCTTCTTCACTACTTTTTTCATCATCACAAGCCAAAACCCTAACTATGCTCCTTGAGCAATCCCTCTCCAACATTAATCGCTCATTACTTGTTGGGACAAAGCTTTCCTCTAGCATCTCAAAGTACAATGTATAGAACCTAAGGCACTCTTCAAAGCACTTCACAAAGTCATCTCTTGAGCTTGATAAGTCTGCTTCTTCTTCAACAATGGTCACAACTCGAGGCCTAAGCGATTGGAACATTTGAATCACAGCTCCTCTTTCCTCTACTTCGACTCTTCTCAAGGCCCCAATACAATTCACCACAGTAGCTTCATCCTCTTGAACACCTAGTACTTCTTTTGTGAGCTCTGCCAAATGATTTAGCCCCATTATAGCATTAAACTCAAAGGGTACTCCCATTAATCTTGCAAACTTTTCCATTCTCTGACCTACTTCCTTCATGACTGACTTGACTGTACTAGTTGTCACCACAACAGTAAGCTTTAAATGAGGGGTGTCATCATTTCTTGTAGCCAAAGCTTCTAGCAAAGTAGGCCATTGGGTGCAAAGGGTGTTGCTTATATCAATTATGTGAAGTTTGGTCTCACCCTCTAAAGCTTCCAAAATAGCACCATTTGAAGCTACATGACCAAAAGTCATCCATGGACTTACCTCTTGGAACTTTAGTATCAATTTCCTAGCTGAATCAAAGGAGTGGCTCTTTTCAGCCACTGAAGTTAGTGTTTTGTAGCATCGTTGGCCGGACTCCGTGGCCTTACAAAATAGAGCTTGTAAGAAATAAGATGCTAATTTCTGATCACAATCTCCATAAGGTGAAGCAAGCTCATTCAACATCCATAGAAGTTGATGGATTTTGCTAGAGTCCTTCTCGGATATAGCTTGTGCACACTCCTTGAGAAGTCTTGAGGCCCATTTACCTGATGCACTAGGCAGCACACCAGAGTCAGATGATCGGCTTGTCGATGTGTGGCTATGTTGAGGCTGATTGTTGCTATGCATATCTATTGCTGCCTGACCATTGCTCTGCTGGGTGGACTGGAAGAAGGGTGATTCTTCCGGAGTGAAAAGAGTTATGTCCATGTGGGTTATGGAGCCCCTTTGACTCTAAGCCACATTTGCAAAGCTCAATTTCATTTTAGGCTCAGAAATGGCCAAGTACAACACTGTAATATAGAAAGCAATATATAATAGTTGAGGTCGTTTTCGTTCTAGTTTATTTATAGCTTTGTATCACTATTAAATAAAATATTTTTAAAGGCTTATAATTATTTAAGACAAGGTACACTTGTGAACAAAAGCGAATTGTTTTCTATATATGCTTGAAAGAATACAAAGATATTGCAACCACCTGGGAACTGTAGGTATGGCTCTAAATTAACATAGTGAGGGTAAAATTCAAAACTGTTACTCCACAAAGTTAAAAGAAATAGGTCAATTAAGTTACTACAACGGTACAACCCCATCTCCCTCTAAATCCTTAAGAAAATGTCTATCCACAATTTTAGTTGCCACGGGCCAGGTTCTTCTCTAAAAACCGTTCTAAGGAAGAAAGGGATTAGGGACAACAATTCATTGAAATGGAAAGAGCCAATTTCACAATTATAAGTCCTAACTTTATCATTTGGATCTAATAGTTTATATAGTATTATATCATTTATAATTTTAAATGACATAATATTGAACACTTAGATTTACAATATTTAATCTTGATGATAAAATAGATTCATTATTTTATTTCAAATGAAGATGGTCTTTTATTTTTTATTTATTTTTATCATGTCAAATAAAGCTTAAAGAATAATCACATGATTGTAGCATCTAGATTGACATTGCCTGCCCCCAACAATAGATTTTGATGCAGGAGGTTTGGAAAAGAATAAATAATTTATTCTCTTAAATAAAATATGTGCATGGAAATGGAATCCCCATTATTTAAATAGCTACTCCGTCAAGCTAAAGGAAAAATAACAAACGACATATTTGTTTTTAGTTAAATCAAACAAAGAGATGATGATAAAAGCTATAGTACTTGAAAAAGACAGACTCTTGGGGCTTAGTATGCTCAGATTCTACCTCAATTTTGTCAACTTTTTACTATTACTACCGTTACTACAAAAAAAATCTATCTTACTAAAATTTTTGTGCCTGCACTTATTATTTTTATCATTGTCTTTTGTATATGTATAAATTGTTGACAATGACGATGGATTACCATCACCGCATAGTAGAAGAAATGACCACCAATAATAGCAATAATAATAATATCATGGTATCTCTTTAGAGTATATGTTACCTAGTAACATCAAAAAAAGATTAATTATATAATATATAGAAATGCTACTGTAGCTATATTTATCTAGTTCCACCACTATCATCAAGTTTTTTTTTTTTTTTTTTTGATGGGACTATCATTAAGTTATTGATGCTGTCTATAGTTACTTGTCACCTAGTAGTACTAGTCAAAGTGACACAACATGTTTATTAACCGCACTCGAAGAAGGGTCTACTATAAAGCCTCCATTTGATAAAGAAATTAGAGAATTGATGACGAAATGATTTATCATGCACTAATCACTTTACCATATGAAATAAGATTTCAGTATGAAAAGTATCTTGCTAGTTTATTTTGGATAATTTAATGTGTATCAAAAAATGGGAAATCCACGGAAAGTTACAACTCCCACCGCGTAACAGTACTGCACCTACACGTTTGTGATACATTAGCATTTTTGGTTTAATCTATAGTACTTTTTTTTCAGTTTAATAATGATAAACATTGGAATCTTTTTTCCTCTAATGGCAAAAGTACATGTCTGTTTGCCTCCACTTTATTTGTTTAGCTTTTATCTTTTAAATACAGTTTTTTAAAATCTTTTTTTTCTTATTTTTCAAAATACAAGTATATTTTAACATATTTTCAATAATAAAAAAACACTTAAGAAAAATTTAAATAAATTAATGTGAAAAGCACATGTAGTAAAAAAAAAAAAAAAAGGCATCCTAGGTTTTATAAGTACAATAGAATAAATTTCTCTTAGCATAATTTCATATTTTTCAGAGTATAACCATCCCAATTGACAAAGGTGGAGTAAAGGATTCAATCCTTTCCACAAGACCAAGAGAATCCTAAAAAGTAAGAGAAAAAGGATAAATAACACTTTCCTTTTGGTTGATAACGACAATCAAACACAAGCTGCAATATAAAAGATGATTAATTTATTTTTATTATTATCTTATTTTCTAAATATAGTTAATCTACAGAATATGCTTGGCATCACTTTCTAATCCTATATTGAACAACATTAAAGAAGAAAATAAAAACATTTTAAACGAAGTCATCCTCGTATAGAAATCATAGGAGAAAGCAAAGTCCCTCGAACACCCTTTAAAGTCTTCATCTATGCCAAAAAATTGGGTCCAATTTAAGAGTTTTTGCAAACTTTCATGTTTTGACGGCTAAATAAATTAACATTTATAGGAAAAATATCTATTCAATTAAGCTTCTATTAATATAAAGTAATGGTTTAGAAGGTGAATAAACCAAATTATAATGGTATCTAAATGAATGTTATTCCTTACCAATGATTAAAAAAGACGACAAGGTAGAGAAGTTCTTCATTTTTTTAAACAGCCAATCATTGGAGAAAATGTCTTTGCCTCAGCATCATCTTTTCCTTGATTATTATTAGGGTTGTGTTAACGGGCACCTTAGTGCCCATTAAGAGCAACTTTTGACCTTTTTTTTTTTACAATTTTTTTTTTCTTTGCAATTATATGTCATATTTTTTAGTGTGGGGTCAACTTTGTAGAGAAGAAAAATATATTAAGATAACCAAAATGATTAGTTTTATGTCATTTTCATTAATTTATTTTATTAAATACAACCTTAACAAGTACATATGGGTGCTTGTTAACATTATTATTATTATTTGTTATTTGTAAAAGATGGTCTCTTTTAGGCGATTCCATTCATGGTGGTCCATGTTATTGCAGCCTTCCTTGTCTCATCATTTTTTTTTCATAGAAAAATAGGCTCATAGGGTAAATCTAACGTGTGATACTCGAGCACGGCAACTACCTTACAATTTTTTTTTTTTTTTTTTTTTTGGAGAAAGACCTTACAAACTTTTGAGTTTCTTTTACCAAAAAAAGAACTTTTTCGTTTCAATTTCATCAAGATTAAGGCTGAAGCTGGACCAGCAGTCATGTAAATCAAATGAATGGACCACAGATCGATCTGATATAGCTGAGATAAACAAATTTATCAGGTAGAATTGGACAACAAGGATGGAAAAGTAATAGTAGAGAGTTGATAAACACGTCGAGCTTTTTCAAGTATTTGAATGTTTAAACTCGGCTCAACATTAAAAGTAAAATGTTCAAATTCCACATGAATTTGATTCAAGCCGATGTTTGAGCTTGAACTTGTCAAAAAAATCCAAAACCTCGAGTCTAGCTTAGCTTGACTTGATTCATTAATTCAACCGAACTTGAGCTCAAATTCAAGTTCAATATCAAGTTCATGGATCAAATACAAGTAAATTACCAAGTCATTTTAAGTATATTGTCAAGCTCATTTGATTTGGATAAGAAATTCAAACTCCCAATTAATTAAAAATTTAATAAGATATGAGTTCATTTTCAAGCTCATACAAAACTTATTAGTTATTACCAAGTATATAAATGAGTTTCTTAGACTATTTTAATCAATCCCCTATTGTTCACAGGTTTGTTCATGAACAATTTGTTTTGTTCGGGCTTGGCTCGTTTGCTAAACAATCCTAAAACTAAGGCTCAAACTTGGTTTATTTATAAACAAACAAACATGAAAAAAATTCATATCGAGTTAAGAACAAGCTATTTATAAATAGCTTGGTTTATTTATAACCTTAAGCATAAGTATATTTTTTCAACTATTTTGACATTTCTTTTAATATTTGCCCCTATTGATTGCATTTTCGGTTTAGCTTATTTTTATTCTAGGAAAAAAAAGTACAAATTTTTAAAACCATACATTTTTTGAAGCATGATTATATTTTTGTCCATCTTATTTTTTAATTAAAAATAAGCTAATAAAAAAAAAAAATCATACAACATGAATATTTAGGGTGTCTAGCTAGTTAGCACTTAGCACCATGAGAGAAGTGCTTTAAGAGTGTTAAAGCTCTTTTAGTAAAATTGCCAAATGTTCTTTAAGTGGTATTTAAAATTGATATTTGAAGCTTTTAAGAAGGAAAAAAAAATCTACAATTCGTTGTTCGTGCTTTAGAAATACAAAATATTAAAGTACCATTCACTATAATTTGTGTCAAATTCCGATAAATTTTTTTGTGTTAAAGCTTTATATCCCACAAGTTTAACTACAATTAAAATTCTAACTCTTATAATAATACCAAATCAACACTTATTTGCTAGAAGGTAAGAAAAAAAAAGGAATAAGTTAGCTTATTTTGTTTCTTTTTATATATATATATATATATATAATTTATTTGATAAAATGTGAGATAAAAAGTTGATTTAAGCCCAAAAAAGAAAAACTTGAAGAAAAAAAATTCTGCCAAAGGACTATACTCGTTTAGTATAGCTTATATTTTATACTATTTTAACATACTATAACTAGAAAAAAAAAAATAATAGTGGGTTCCAGTTAACTCAAATGGTAAAGTCTCTGATGGTGTTGAATAAGAGATCTGGGGTTTAATCCCCACCTACACCAGAAACTTATTGGTGTCTTAGCCTGATGATAAAGAGTTATCATTATGAGCTGACTTGGATTTTAAATTGGCAAAATTGGCAAAGATTAACCAACTAAACTTGAAAGTTGAAAGGCTGAAATAGAAAGTTCAAGGACACAACTTTTTAACTACAACTTTTACCACAATTTTGATGTAATCAAATGTGATTGATAGAGAATAAGTAGTGAATCCATATGAAAGTGATTGTTCACCACTTACAATCAATCACTTCAACAAATTGTGATAAATGATGTGATTCTAGAAGAAGTGAGGTAGAAACTATCACAATAATGTTTTTGCAACATGGTGTAATCCTTTTGGCTTTAACTTTTTTGTTTAGTTTTTAGTTTTTATGTGCAACTTTTTAAAACTTTACTTTTTCAAAGTATTAACTAGAAAAATGATATTTTAAAAAACTATATTTTAAATTATAATTTTAAATCGGAATGACAAAATTGGCAAAGATTAACCAACTAAACTTGAAAGTTGAAAGACAATTTTGATGCGATCAATTGTATTTGGTGAATAATAAGTAGCAAATTTATGTGAAAATAATTATCTTCCCCTTTCTGTTGATTACTTTAAGAAATTGTGATGATATAGTGATCTACGTGAGGGGAAACTATTTCAATAATGTTTTTACAACATGGTGATCAAGTATCAACACGTGGAAGAGGATTTATGGGAATTGCTGAAAAAGAACTGCGTTTTCCTCGTTGTTAGTAACAAAAAAAGTGTACTCACTGATGTCCCACATCAATTTCGGGTGTTGCATGTGTTTTGTAGAGAGGACTGCAGGTTTCCTACAGTTTTGAAGGGCAGGAAACCTTCTGTGTTTTTTAAAATGGATTTCCCTTCTGTGCTAGTCTGCTAGAAAGGGAAGAGAATTTTTTTGTTTTTCTAGGTACAATAATAAGTTGAACGAATTTTTTCCACAGAGAAAAGTACAGAATAGTATCACTAATGAGCAAAAATCTTGGTACTATCAATGTGATGCTGTCATAACATAATAATCTTCTTTTTTATGGAAGTCATAACATAATAATCAAAGTATTGATAGAATTATATGTATAACTCTTATTATTGAACATGTTAATTACTGCTAATTAGAATGTATGACACACATTAATAACTATTGAGATTTATTGTAACACATTAACACATTTTTAGTGTTTTTTTTATATAATTTATTTATAATTTAAGGTAAAAATTCTATTTTAACCTAAATCTAAGTGTATATGTGTGTAAAATTCATTTTTAGAGACTTGAATCATAACCCTTGCTCTCCTACTCCATAAGAACTTGTATTTGTAAAATAACTGTCATGCCAAGAGTGCATAGTGATACACATCTTTAATTTAATTCACAACTGTTGTAAAATACTCCCTCTAGATCCCTAACACCCCCCACCCCTCCGTCCCTTGACATTGACGTTAATTAATGTACCAGTCAAGTAACAAGATGTCCAGTCTTAGATTATTATTATTATTATTATTTTTTCTTCTTCTTTCTGTTTCAATATCCTCTTAACAAATACTAAAACTTCATATTATTGAAGTAACATAAAATCCCTTAATATAAATTCATTTTACTGTGTCCTTTTCTCGTTGGAATTATTTGATAGGAACTCATTTGAGCTAATTGGCAAGCCTTTAAAATTTGACCACTTGCCAACAAACTATATTCTATAGTCTATACTCGTTTCCTACTGGACGTGTTGAACTTTTCTCCTCTCTCTTTGCATCTTCCCTTGATAAAACCCAAGTACAAGCATCACTTCAAATTAAATAGTGAACAAGATGTATTATAGAGTTTGAAATAGGCACATAAATTAAATTTTTAAGAACTAAGACCTTTGGTTCTTTATCTTTAGTGGCTAGTTTGGACTGAGAGGGAGAGAGAGGGGGAGTAGGAGGGTGTAGAGTAGAGTTAGCTAAAAATTAGCCTTAGGGAAAAGATGCCAGTTTGATTTATAACCTCTAATGGTATGAAGGACGCATGAATGTTTGATATCACATTTGAAATTATAATTGAAGTTAGCCGAAAATTAGCCTTAGGTAAAAGACACCTTTTTGATTTGTATCCTATAATGGTACGAAGGATGCATGGATGTTTAATATCACATTTGAAGTGATAATTAAAGTTAGCTAGAAATTAGCCTTAGGTAAAAGACACCAGTTTGATTTGTAACCTATAATGGTACGAAGGACGCATAGATATTTGATATCACATTTGAAGTGATAATTAAAGTTAGCTAGAAATTAGCCTTAGGGGAAAGACACCAGTTTGATTTTTAACCTGTAATGGTACGAAGGACACATGGATATTTGATATCACATTTTAAGTGATAATTGGGAGCTCAAAATTTCATTACACTTCTAACGTGGAACATGGACTTTATAATTAAGAATCTCATGTGTCATCTATTTAAAATTGAGGGAAACTTACACAATTGAAATAAAATAAAATTGTTAAAAATTTTACCAATTTTAGGTGATAGGGTATCACATCAATAACATAATAAATAAATTTCTTAAATTTTAGTTTATTTTGCCTAAAGAATTTAAGAAATCAATTTATAATTTATATTAATAAAATTTGGATCACTCATAGCATAAGCTATGACTTATTGAGATTTAAAGACTACCTAAATTACAAGAATCCATGGAAGAGGAAACTCATGTACAACTCAATTACGCCTCTAAAATAAAGAAGTTGATCATCATAAAGTAATGATTTTTTTTTTTTTTTTTTTTTTTTTTTTTTTGAGAATCATCATAAAGTAATGATTAGTGATTAGAATTGCAATACATTCAAGAAAAATGTTGATTGAAAAAGTTGGAGTTTCTATTTGTCCAGTGTCTCACAAACTCACACTAGATGGCCCAAATGGATCACCTTTTTCTTCTTTTTCGTTTTGATAGTACCAAGTGGATTACTTCTGGGGTAGTGGTCGGCAATAATTATGTCTTAACCTTTGTTTGGATTAACTTTTTGTTAAAAGTTGAGAAAAAAAAAAAAGTTACCCAAAAGAAGTAAACTTCAAAAAGTTGTACAAACAGATAATAAATAATAAAAAATGCAAAAACTAACCCCAAGGCACTTTTATTGAATTCAAAAGATTTTGTGTAACCCAAAGAACCTGTTTACATTAAAATATAGTATTTTCAAAAACAGAAGAAAATTTTCTAGTTTGAAGTTTAATTATGAAATATCAATAATCAAAATTGATTAACATAGGAGCAAACTTTATGATGGATGAAGAAGTTGGTCAAAGTTTGCTGCTGCAAATGGGGTGATATTCACATTATTGGTGCTGTTGGGACTTGGGAGATAAAAAATTAAAGCGCCACATGACATGTCCCAACCAAAAAAGGTAGGAGAAAATAAAGGTACAACTTTTTCTTTCGA
This sequence comes from Quercus lobata, assembly GCF_001633185.2. Classification (NCBI taxonomy): domain Eukaryota; kingdom Viridiplantae; phylum Streptophyta; class Magnoliopsida; order Fagales; family Fagaceae; genus Quercus; species Quercus lobata. The sequence continues at coordinate 51,303,695 of NC_044913.1, forward strand.
AAAAGGGAAAAAGGGAAAAGAAAGAGGGGGTGGGGGGTGGGTGTGGCCGGTTGGTCTGATGTTACAACATTTTACTAAAGAGCAAGACTTAGATACAGTATTTAGGTGCTGTTCCTAAAATTTCATTTTTAAGATTCTGTCATGTAGATTTTTTTTCATGAGAATGAAATTTATTTTTTAGTTAAGTAGATACATAACTGAATTTTAAGAGAAGAACTTAAGGAACAACACATAAGGCACTGTACTTAAGTTTTGTTATTTACTAAAATCATCAATTTCAAAACCAAAACCAACCCCCCAAAACAAAAAGAAAGAAAAGAGGTAATCTTTTTTCTCATGTAATTTCTTATTTCAGAATAGTTCTACTTATTTAGAAGTTCTTGTTATGTCATTGGTGAGTTTCCTGTGTAAATTACCACCAAAATTGTACCCAAGAAAAAAAAAATGGAACAACATAAAACAAAACAAAGTCTTTCAATTAGCCAAAACGATTAAGAAAGTCTCTCAGCTATAAGAAAGGCACTAAATCCCAAATGTAGTAGAATCATAGTCTATCTAATGATGGTCATAAAAGAAAGACTAAATAAGAAATAACCCCATTTTTTATGATAGACAAGCAAAACATGATGGATTGTCCAAATGTAATTATGCCAAACCACGACAACATTGAAGAAATTCTATCTTTTTTTTGACAAACAAGAGTGTCCAGACCTCTTCGAGTATCTGACCATTTCTTCGGGTGTATGCAGTTCCCCCGTCCCACACACACCGAGTTATTCCAAGGAGGAATCCCATGGGGGTAGCCCCAAGATGCTGGCAAAAAATTTTAAACTCAGGATCTCATGGATATCATAAGATCTTAGAAATCACTAAGCCAACTCCTTGGGGTTTGAAGAAATTCTATCTTTGAGTAAAGACATGGAGAAAAAAGAAATGTCTTTAGCTAATGTATGCTATATGCATAATGCATTCAAGAATCTTAATATTCATAATAGGAAATACTGATTTTGATGGCTCACTCAAACGTTGTTCAGATGCTAGCCACTGAAGCCAGGAAAATCAAATTGTTGACATAATCCTAATACAAGCAAACATATAAATGATATGGCTCTAATAATGGAATGGCCTGCAAAAACACACTTTTGGAAACGGTTGTTCTAATATTACCAAGTCCTTTCACTTCATCCTAGCATACCATGATATATTGTCATGATGTCGGAAAGGGTATAGCTATTGAACACTCCAAATGGTGGAAAATCGTTGGAAAAGAGAGGAATCCTTATTCATACACTTCAACTTAACACCCATATGGAAACTAAGTCTATGTTACATTGGTCTGAATTACCAAAGTTACTGACCCTAGTTATCATCATCAGCATCATCAATCAAGAGCTATGAATATCCAGGGTAGGTTGCACAGCTATGAGCTTCTAATCAACTCTACACAAGTTTATATTTAAAAGATAATTTGTTCTATATTATTCTTTGGTAAGGATTGATGGTGGCTTCAACTATATATGCTTTGGTGCAAATTTCTGAGGATGCACAAACTGAGTCTTGACCTATCTATAAAAGGAGATGCCATATAGAGTGGCAGTGGTTGTGTTATGGTGTAGTGACATTATTATCATCCTGATTAATATATAAACAAACTTAGCAAAGTATTTAGAAGCCAAGTTTGTTGTTGCTAAGAATACCTCTTGACAAAATGAATAGCTTTCAAATAAATTCCCCTGAGAATGATGATAAAGATAAACAGTATCTAATTGAAAGTAGAATTTTGGTAACACTTCCAAGTGATTCTCTAGATTATGATTCCAAAGAAGTGTTAATGCAAAAAGTGGTGTGTTTGGTTCAATCTAATAAAACACTAATCCAATAAACAATGATGATGCCCAAAAGAGAAAAGGAAAAACAAAAAAAGGAATCCCTTTTACTTCACAATTAGTTCTTGAGTTAAAAATGACCAAAGTGAGTCCAAGTGCCTTGGTGATTTGACTCACCCAAAATATAAAAAGACTTAGGTAGTCTGACCACCTATTTTCATTGACGGTACCAAACACTACTTACAAAATTTCAATTTACATGTCAAGAACCATCAAATATTCACTTAAAATGCATTACCCCAAATTGGATTGTGAGTGTGTTGTGTGGGCGTGTGTTGAGTCCCACATTGAGTGTTTACTAGGTGTATCTTAGGTTTATAAGTGATTGAAAGGAGCCCCAATTGCAACTTGACTAGTCCTTTTGGGATGTAGGCGCAAATGTGGCTAGTGCTTTCCTCTGGTTGTTAAATAAAATATCTTCACAAACCAAACACAATCTTAATACCAAGCTTTGGTCACAATTTTTTACTTTATTAAGCTTTCTGTCAATGGTTTAACCTTTTTTTACTAACGTGGGTGTTGCCACCTCAAAATTAATAGGGGCAAATTAAAATTGACTTAGACAACCAAATTTCATAGCTTGCATAGACAACTAAAGGAGCTGCCAGAAGTAGTGCAGGTGATGGTGACCAAACCATGTTGAGGTGGTGGTGACAGATGTAATTTGATAAAGGCAGAGGTAGTGGTTATGAGGCATCTGTGACACTGCAGTGTCAAGGACACGACTCCACTGTGGATTTTACTAGTTATTGTATGCAGATGAAAGAGGTGTAACAGATCAAATCCTATGAAGAGGCATGATGTGAAGGATGGTTGGTAGTGATGGCAAAGAGGTAAAAAAGTGACTACATATCAGTAGTGATTGTAGTGATAATGTGTTGGCCATTTATACACATACCAAAATCTGATTCATGCTAGTGGCCATGTTTATCATAAAAGGCTTGAATGTACATTGGCTTGAGATGCATGATAACAGCGATATCTAAAGTAACTCCCGTTACACTGTACCTCATATTAGAGTACATGAAAACAAGTAAGGGGATTGTTGCCAATGGAATTGAACTGCGTAGAAAATATAGATGTGTTTTAGTGGTGTAAGGTGACTGAGGGGTACATTCTCTACAACATGGAAACAATTAAATGGAATTATAAGCAATTAAGAACACTTTTTTTAAAAGTAAATTAAGTAAGCGCACTTCCGTAAGTTGAAAATAATTAAGACAGAAAAGGCCAACAGTCTTGGGACTAAATGGCACCTCCTGTCCCATTGATAAGAGGTGGAGGGTGAGGTCACGGGTTCAATCCCATACAGGCGTGTGAGTTGTATTGACCCCAAAAAATAAATAAATATAAGAAAGAAGAAAGAAGACAGAAAGAGGAGACAGTGAAAGATAATGTCGTCTTTACCAGAGAAAAAAACGGCCAAGTGATAATGACCAAGGACTGATATATGATATGCTAACCAACAGTGGATGATATGGCATGAAGACCAATGACAGAATCCAAAATCAAATGTTAAAAAGGTGAGAGAGATAGGAAATTATATTAGTAGGACTTTTATAGTTGACACCATGATTCATACAAGAGAGATTGCTGATTGCATCCAGGATTTTTACAATGTATTGTGAACACATCTCAGACATGAGATCCAATATTCATTATCAAAGCCAGTCACTTTCTCCCTGTCTGTAATAGTGGGGGCTGACAAGAGCACAAGTGCATTGGGAAAAAGATAAGAGGTCAAATTCGTGTATTACTGTAACAAGATCTTGTCATGAGAAAGATTGAATGAGTAAAACAATTGTTTGACACACCTATCAAAATTAAGCAAGTTCACCTTCCCAAACAACATTAGTGCTTCCATCCCTTTAAGTGACCGTCTTCCATGTATGGCTCTAGAAATCCAATAAACTGAAATGACAGAGGGAATCAGGGAAGCATAGCATTATTCAAATGTTTAGACAAAGACCATACAATATGCTTAAGCTTTACCTGTAGTTAGATAAAAAATATCTTAGAGAATCTTGAAAAATTAGTTTTGGCACCTTTTCTCCAGATGGCACCCGGATAAATTCTATGCCATTTAATTCAACGGTGCTTCCATAAATAATAATAATAATAATACAATGATGATTATATTTTATATGATAAAACCCAAAGAGAACATATAAAACACATACATATTCGCACATGCAACATTTTTAAGCCCAAGACACACAATTCAAACTTAGGTTCAAAAAGAAGAGAAGTAATAAGGTTAATGCTGCAGCCTTAATCCACTCCAGGTGTAAGTTTGAGCCTGGCCCCGGCCGCTCATTTAACTATTTCAACACCAGTTAGTTATCACCTAGGTGGCGTATGGTGAGAAGCAGACAAAGCACTCAATGCTGAGTTAGCCTTATATTCTACTGCTCTCAAATTGCCTGCCTATTCTATTAGTAATGGTTGGGGAACATAGTACCATGACTTACTAGATGAAACCATGATTGGTGAAAGGCTTAAAAGTGCCTTACCTAACTCAGCCAGCTCTGAAGAATTAATGGGCTGACAGGCAGGCTCAAATCCATATCTCCTCCATCTGATCAAGAAGGAAGAAAGCCCAGGAAACTGGACTGACTCTTCTATTACAATACCATAAAGGAGAATCCATTCTTGTCCTAATCAGTCCATGTCTTATTTATCTTATTAGCTTGTATGCTCATCAATGATGAAAGCCATTGAACTTAAGACTAGAGTAATATATGCATATAATGTTAAACAGATACCTTGCAACCATCTTTAGACCACCGTGCCCCATATCCATCAGCAACCCTTATTTCAAAGACAGCACCATGTGGTGGGACAATATGCACATTCAGCCAGCCACAATGTTCAATTACGTGACAGACAACATCCATTGCAAGCCCATTTTTATCATAATCTGGAGACAGCACAACAAATAGTAGGAAAACAATGGCCAGTCAAGAATATTAGAAATATGAGAGAGAGACACGTTGTATGTTAATTATAGTTCTATGAACAGAAATAATTTTTTTAATGGTAAGGTACACATGCACCTGATGGGTTTGAAACCCACGACCTCACCCTCCACCTTACTCTTACAAGAAAATGAAGTGCCATTTTAGCTCACCAGTGAGCTATAGCTCAACAAGCACTTCCTCCTCCCATAATAATGGGATGGAGAGTAAGGTAGTGGATTTAAGACCCATTGGGTGCATGTGTAACTTACCAAAAAATTAAAAAAGCTTGAGCTCATTGCCTTCTATGAAAAAAATTAGTTGTACTCATTTTCAAAGAATCCTACAACTATAATAACTTGTAATGCATTAAACTCAGCAACTTTGACCAATCAATTACTATAAACATTTTATTGCAAGATGGATTACAAAATAAATTGCTAATCAAATCAGGTATCATTTTTTGAATGATCTTAGATTTTCCTCTCTCACTTGTATTGATATCTAAGAAAGATTCATGGATCTTCTGATCCACAAACCAGAATGTAAAACTAAAGATCCTAAGTCACCTGATACCCTCCATCCACTCATCATAAAAAATACAATCACAAACCACACAAAATCCTATTCAGAATATAAACCAGATGTCTTCTCGGTAATGGCAACCTTCCCTATCTACAAAAATCAAATACACTCTAGGCAATGAGAATATGTTAGCCTACCTAAAATGTGGATTGACATCTGGTAGGCACAAGCTGCAAACAAATATGTTTTTCCTTTTAAATTACACATGCACCCAATGGATCTTGAACCTACAACCTCAAACTCGACACCATTCTTAAGGGGGGAGAAAGAAACATTCTCAATGGCATCTGCAGCATAAATATGTTATTACATGACCAAAATAGTGCCTATAACCATAGACATAGATTGGCGGGGAACACCTTACGACTCTTAACATGAGTTGTCCTTCATTCATAGGTTTGAAACCAGTCTAAGATTACCTATCATAAGACGAGGACCTCAGATGTGAAATTCTGTAGAACTCGCTATTTTAGATATGTTGGTACAAATAATTTCAAGGAGTGATTTGTAATAGAGAAATATGGTGACTAAGTTGAAGTCTCTGAAGTCTGTACTTGTTGATGATGAAAAGTGATAGAAAGTGGAAGTGTAGCATCAGGCAACCTTTTGGTGGCAAAATGGTCAGTGGAGGCAGTGATTTTGTGGCTTATGGTAGCAGGGTGGTAACAGAGATTCTTGTAGCAACTTATCTGTCACCTTGTCTTTAAAGAGCAGGGATAGCTACTGGATACATACGTGATCATAGTTGATAAATCATCATAGTCCTACTACTTTTTAAGGATAGGCCATCAGAGGAGGTGGAGAGTGGATGGTGAGTGCTAATTTGACAATATCATGATGAAGTGGCAGTTAATGATTTTCTTCGTTCTTTTTTTTTTTTTTTTTTTCTTTTATCCTTAGGGTTGTCACTTTTTACTGCATATCATAATGGCAACAGTGAGTTCATAAATGATTATGGAAGGTCTTGACTGCAGAAAAGCAGCAGTAACTAATTGGTAGTGATGGTGGTGAGGCCTTGCACTAGTAATAACAACAGGTGGGTGGCTGTGGTGACATTGTCATGGTACAAAGCTGCTGGTGATGATGACTTTAGTAGATATGATGGTGCCAGAAGCAGCTTACTACTGATGGTGATGGCTGTTCCTCATAATGCTAATGTGATAGTGATGATGCCCTTAAATCAGACTTTATTTATCCATTCTCGAATTCTTATCTACATTGTTGCAGTATTGTATATAAGAAAATTTTAGTTGCTCCCCATAACAATGTCAAAATCATGAAATTTTAGTAAACGATAAGCAAATAATGGAGATCCACCATTCCAACCTCACATCAGCTGGGGCCAAGCCAAAAGGCCCAAAACAGACAGTGAAAGAAAAATTTGTTTGTGCGTGTGTACGTCATGTTCACACATACAGATTTCTACATGTGTGTATTCATTTATTTATTTATATTTATGTCCATTCTCTAGAAGAATGATGCAAATCTTAGAAGAATTAAAACCATAAGAATATCCCAAAGAACCTTTCTCCTAATTTTTTGATAAATAATGAACTTTTTTGTGATAAAAAAATAGTCACCCAAGTAGATACAGTGTATACAACTGGGGACTATGCAGTAAAGCATGCAAATTACAAAGATCTATCACATAAAAAAATGAACATAGAGAATAGGTACACACTACTGACATCTAATCCAACAAAGTTTGAAGGAAAAAAGGTTTAAGATCCGGCAAGTACTCTCAGAACCTTCAAAGCTCTAGTTAATAATAAATTCTTAAACTATTTGACATAGGAAAAAACCAAAACAATGCAACAATAAAAGTGAAAAATAGAAAAATAAAGTAAAGATAACCTAGAACTTAGCACCTAAGCTTGCTTGGAGTCAGCACCAGGAAAAAGAAAACAAAACTTTACAAGTTAACACCTAGGGATGGCTGGAGTTAGACCTAGATCATTGGAAAAATTACAAGAGAAACTTTATTATTTAATCAAACTGTAATTTGTCTTCATAGGATATAATTCCGTGCTCATATAGACTACTAAAACTAAACCTAATTCTAGTTTACTTAGGAAACCCTAATTCTAATTGTCTTGGGAAATCCCAATTATTGAATTAAAAAAATAAACTTGACTCAAGGAAATTAATAAAATACTAATACACATAATCAGCTTATATGACACCAAATATACAATTGACTTCCTTTTAAAAAATAAATTAAAATAAATATTTCTTTGTGCTTGCCACATCAAACTATTTTGAGAAAAAAAAAAAAAAACACTATTTTAAGTTTCTCAAGGTGACATTTTCTTGGAGACATTAGTATGTAGACCTGGCAATAGTTCATAAAATAAAAAAACATTCCTAAGAGTAGGCAGTCTGCCTACACTTTTGAAGAAAATATCCAATGTTCTCCAATAAGCCTTTACCTTTATTTAATGTCAAATTCTAACACAAAGGCTTCTAGGTTGGACAGAGACCGTTATACTTTTTCTTGTTAGCATAAAATGTCCAAAAGAAAATTGACCATATATTAAAGCTCTTTTTTCTTTCTTTTCATTTCTTTTTTTTGGGTAAAAAATTAAGTACTGGAGTGCATATCCACTATTTTTTTCTTTATTTTTATCTCTTCATTTCTTTCTTTCCCAGTTTGGCAAGTATGCAGCCACATGTCTTGTAAAAATTTTTGCAATACCATTCATTAAAGTAAGATGGTGTGAAGTATCTCCAATATCCATTAATCTGGGGCAAGCTTTTTATTGTAATAAAATCTAGCTCTAATGTCTATAAAAAGTTCATTCCCTTTCCCCTGATTATGCTACAGATCTGTTGTCCTTGATAGATAGTTTCTCTATCTTTTAAATACTCTATTCCTTTTCTTTCTATGTTTGTTTGTTCCATAGTATGCTTGCTGTATACTGTGAATTTGTTTTCATTTTATTAATGAAAATTTTACTTTCTTACTGATCATATACATACATATATATATATATATATATATATAAAGTTCTCTGATTCCTTTCATCCCAATACATGCAATCTTTTTTCAATGGCACAGAGGCAGACTCTCTAAAGCAGAATTTTGGACTAGCTAAACATTAAATCAGAACAAAGAATTTTTATTATTGGTAAGTTACACATGCACCTGGTGGGTCTTGAACCCACGACCTCACCCTCCATCTTGCTGTTACAAGGGGAGAAAGTGTCAATTTAGCCAGAGTTCATTGGCTTAAGTCAGAACATGACTGACTTAAGCCACATTCCAATAAAATACTAATGATTAATAATCTGAACAATGTTTCCAAAGGCCTGACAGAAAAGTTATATTTGATAGTTCCTATTCTACTAGATGCATGAGGAACCAAAAGACGCAATACAAATGTGAGCGTGTGATAGATACATTTGACAGCATTTAAAATTTCTGGATACAAACTTGTGCAAACAAAAAACTACAGTAAGTGGAAAAAGAAAAAAGAAAAAAAAGAAATTAATCTCCAAAGCTCAAATTCAAATAGGACCTCACCGCTTCCTTCCAAAGTACCCCAATATTTACTTGTACTCCTATTAGCATGTTTTGCCAGCGCCCTAGCTCCATGAGTCAAGGTACAACCTTCAACCTCAAGCCAATGAGAAAATTTACAATTCAGCCATATATAATTTTCATAAACTAGTCTGTCAAGCCTCTCCGAATAAAGATGAGCAAGAAATACAACTATGAGGCTGTGAAAATATACATTTTCTCAACCATTTGTTAAACAAAGCATGTGTATAGTTTTCACAAAAGTATCACTAAATCCATCCAGGGTAGTCTTTAAGAAATGATGTACAGGAGATGAATCTTACTTATTATGCACTTCTATTAAAATTCCAAGTTCCTACTTCTGTAATTGCTTACAAATTGTCTACAGATTCTGCAATTAGATAAGCTGTTTCAAGTTTTGTACTTCCTGAGCTTCCCTTAGAAGCCATTAGGTTTTCAAGAGTTAAATGCTGGTGACTGTACTTTCAAAAATCTTTTATTAAAACTCAAGTTACATACCCTTTTTGGGGGGGGGGGGTGGTAATAGAGATTTCAAGGTTGTGGGATCCCACCCATTAATGGGTCTTGTTTAAGAACTAGATCACCAATGCTTATAATTTTCAATTTAAACTATTTTGTTATGATTTTTCAAAATGAAACCTATAAATGATTGACCCTAGCTCCACAGCTTAGGTGCCACGTGTATGGTGCAGACAAGGCAGAGATTCTCATCGTCCCTTACAGGAGATGAATCTTACTTACTATGCACTTCTATTAAAATTCCAAGTTCCTACTACTGTAATTGCTTACAAATTGTCTACAGATTCTGCAATTAGATAAGCAGTTTCAAGTTTTGTACTTCCTGAGCTTCCCTTAGAAGCTATTAGGTTTTCAAGAGTTAAATGCTGGTGACTGTACTTTCAAAAATCTTTTATTAAAACTCAAGTTACATATCCTTTTTTTTTTTTTGGGGGGGGGGGTGGTAATAGAGATTTCAAGGTTGTGGGATCCCACCCATTAATGGGTCTTGTTTAAGAACTAGATCACCAATGCTTATAATTTTCAATTTAAACTATTTTGTTATGATTTTTCAAAATGAAACCTATAAATGATTGACCCTAGCCCCACAGCTTAGGTACCAAGTGTGTGGTGCAGACAAGGCAGAGATTCTTATCATCCCTTACAGATAAGATTGGTCCTCTTTTATAGCTTAACTGCATAGCTGCAGAGAGGTGGCTTCTTCACCAAAAAAAAAAATCTGAACTTTTCTTCATTTGACTTGATGGTTTAGATGTTAAAAGGTTAAGCTAAGCAGTTCCAAAATGTCTTACAGAGAAAGTGATTCCTAACAAGGCATAAATTATTCTTCTGCATGCAGTGCAAAAGACAAGCAATTAATTAAAAGTCATCATCTTACATTCGGCTTATATGGAAGGGTAAATGATGATAACAAAGTTGATCTTGGTGGGGGAAGTGCATTTGGAATAGTCCCTGTGGTATGTGTCAGACCAAGAAGGCCTTGAACACCCCCATAACTCAATACCTGGACAAATCATGTAACAGTCAGGTTCGCATAAAATTGCAAACTTTATGTGACATAAGGCATGCAGCAGTCATTGAAAAAACTAGTCCCTACATCAAGACATTGGAGCACTAAGTGAAGATGCGCTCAAGAAAAAGAGGCATAATATGGACGTGCATATGCATGTATTTAACTGTGCACACAGGTGAACAGGTACTTGGGATTTATTGATTACAAGAAGTGAATGGCATGCAAGGAGCAATCAAGAGTGCTGAATTACAACCACTAGAACATGCATCCTTAGGACATATACATATAAAGAAGGCAATAAAAAAAGCAAAAAGCTAGTGAAACCATCTTAACCAAGAAAATGGTTGCCATATACATATCACTAAATCAGTAAATTTAATACACATAGCATAATTGTTTTATTTGTGAAAATTTAATTCCATTAGCCAAAAAGGAGCCAAATGATAGTAATGTGACCTCAATGTTAGAAAAGTTTTTATAACTAAGAGCCACCTGCATGGCAACAAACCTTTTCACTGTGTTATTCAAAAAATTCAATTCATGGTCCACATTTTATGTGATAATTCATGGCAAGCAACAAAAAGTAAACTAACGTCTTAATAATGCATCATGATTACAGATTTCAACACAATTGCTGAAACTTCCTTGCACTTATGTAAGAATTGTGTATTTGCAAGGGCAGTACAGTTTGGAATCCTGTGGAGTTGCGCGATTGGCACATTGGGAGCAGATACAATTGGGGAATTTGTTAAGTTGTCAATAGCACTCCAGGGCGATGTGGGTGGGATGAAGTGTGTAAGAAGGAATGGTTTGTGATGGCTGCTGTAACTCTTGGGGCTTTCTGGAAAACAAGGAATGACATGGTTTAATTAAAAAGTTGCAGATCCCATTGAAATTGTTAAATGTGAGATGTCTAGGATTAACAGCTGTAGTACGTAGGAGTCTGAGTAGAACTCTCCATATAGAGAGGAAAACTTATGAGTGGATTCCACTTCAAAAACACTGGCTAAAATTGAATGTGGAAGCTGTGTTGGGATATTGTAAAGCCTCTGCAGCTGAGCTGAGGAATGAAGAGGGTATTTTGCTGCAGCATGGTCCTTTAAAGTGAACTATAGTTCACCAATGCTTTCTGAGGCATTGGCAATCAGGAATGCAATTCATATTAGTAAAAGAACAGGAGCTGATAGAGTAACAATTGAAAGCAATGCCCGAGTGGTAGTGCAAGATGCTAAGAAGCAATCCTCAGAGGTAGCTTGTGAGATCAGTTCGGTAATTCAAGACATAAGGGATTTGGTTTCAACATTAAGTGGGAAGAATTGTTCTGTTTGATTGGGTGGCAAGGGAGTGTAATTCTATAGCTAATGGGTTCAATAATTGGGCATTGGAAAATAACTTTCATGGGCTTATACCCCTTTTTGTTTGTCTGGGATGTAGAAGTCTATTGTTTGTTGTTTCTGATTGACAAATACGTTCCAGTGACAGTTCCAGTTTGTCCATTGGAATGGTGTATTTTGGTACTGGTACCATTTCAAGGTTACCACTAATTTTATAATATATATATATATAGAGCGATATATATTTCTAACCAGAACCAGATATATATCTGGTTGGGTTCTGGTTGGGTCATCAAGCCTATTAGGACTTTTCCATGATTGTGTTTGAGACTTGATATGGTTTTATGTATTTAGTTGGGCTTCTTCATTTAATAGCTTAAGGTTTAGGGTTACTTATAAAAAAAAAAGCTAAAGGTTTAGAGTTGGATGCTCCAAGATGAAGATTACAAAATTCATGCTACATACTTCCAAATAGAGCAGGACAATAGCAATATTTCAATAACTGATTCTGATTACAAACAGATTCAGGTAATCTGTTTACATTCCATAATCCTTTTTAATTTATTGTTTACAAAGACTACAAAAGAAATTAATAATTACAGAAATTACAAATTTTAACTGTAATTTCTCCACTGCAACACCATTAGCATATAGCGTGACTTACAATCTTCGTGTCAAAAAAAGTGTCTTGGCTCTAAAGACATGATTATTAATGAAAAGTAAAAAGTTCAAGTCTTCATAAAATGTTATTCACCCTATATTAGAGATTAGTATAAGTTTTTATGAGAATCTTGTTTGCTTCTTTAAAAAAGGTGAGAATAGTAAGAGAAAATGTCAAAGCATTTCAACTTTGAAAAGTGGATACTTATTTTGGCTCCTTCCAATAAAGAAACTAAGACATATATCTTAGGTCAGCGCAGTATATGTTTACCCTAAAAAAATATGAGCTACACTTTCTATCCTATTATTCATTACATCACTTATATCTGGCTGACATATCAAATGCTCCAACAGTATAATGAAAGCTAGGTCACAATCATACCTAAGAAATTAGGAGAACGTTCTCTGTAAAAAGATATTAAGTCATTCTATTCATGCAATTGGATATGCAAATCATAACAGAGCAGCAACTAAGCACTTACAGAGAGTAGGGTTGCCAGACAAGCATAAGGCTGAACATCCACTTTCAAAACATGGATTGCAAGAACGCCATTTGTCTTTTCTTTCTCTTCTGTGTAGAAATTCCTGTAGATTTGTATACCTGGAAAACTGCATGCCTATATTACTCATGGACTAGTACAGGTAGAAATAACTTTAAAGTCAGAAATCAAATTCATGGATAAATTTTATTAGGTGAACCTCTCAATTGAGTACATCAAAGCAATTACAAAGCAGAAAATTTACTTAACACAAAGCAGAAAACAGATAATTTTAAGTTTTTATGACATTACTATCTAAATCTCCCTAAAACCTAGTAGGCCTTTCATATGGTTACTACAACCCTTCCCATGATATTATAACAGATTATTCCAGAGGTAATGGAGAGTTCATTGGAAGGCAAAGTCGAATGAATGCCGCCCCTGTTTCTCATTATCAGCTTTATGAGATAACTTTCTCATGAGTTGATTTATTCCCACAGCATCTGTTATTGTTATGATTACTCTAATAAGTTTTGGCCAACGGGAGGGGGAGGAGATTCTAACTAGTGACCTCTGCTTCCATTGGGTCTATTATTATTGTAACTTCTATTATTATTACTGTCACTGTTCCTATTACTATTATGCACAACAAAGTTTTGATTCTTAAAATTGCTACCATAATATTTTCAGCTGCAAGCACAAAATTATTTCCAGCTATTTACCAGAGCAACTTTTTTTTGCCTAGATGGATAAACATTATCACCATACAGGAAGTGAAACTCAATAAAACTAGCAGTTCTTAGTTTCTTACCTTCTTCAATGGTTTCAACTCCAGGAAGAACCTTGGCAAGACTCTCTGCCCCCAACATTTCAGAGAATGAAGCATACCAGTGGGCATCCTGCAAATTTATGAAGTTACAAAGAGCAGAGCTAAGTCAAAATAAGGAAGTACAAATTAATTGAAAAAACAAGATCGGCACCTGAACTTCAAACACCACACATTTGTTGAAACAGATCAAAGTTCCTGAACCAATTCTGTGACCATAAAAGGTAAAATTAAATGCAATCAATCAAAAAAGAAACAGTGAAGTAAAATTACCAAACATATAGAAAACCCAATAAAATAATAATCATTTAACTTTGGTGGAAAAATTGCTGTACAGAAAGTTTAAAATTGAACTAAAAAAGATTATCAGGATCCCGGAAGAATTTAATATATTTATAATTCAAACTTATTTTGGATAATCAAACTATATGATAAGCCAGCTTATTTGCTTAAACTCACTTTTTGTTCCTGAACCAATTCTGTGACCATAAAAGGTAAAATTAAATGCAATCAATCAAAAAAGAAACAGTGAAGTAAAATTACCAAACATATAGAAAACCCAATAAAATAATAATCATTTAACTTTGGTGGAAAAATTGCTGTACAGAAAGTTTAAAATTGAACTAAAAAAGATTATCAGGATCCCGGAAGAATTTAATATATTTATAATTCAAACTTATTTTGGATAATCAAACTATATGATAAGCCAGCTTATTTGCTTAAACTCACTTTTTATCTCACCTACAAATAAGCTAGCCAAATGCATACTTACCTTAATGGGTATATTCTGTCTACTTTTGGGGTGAGAAATTAGCTCAAGTGACCTTGTCTTACACTCTTATGGGTGCATAAGTTACATATTACGTTTTAAGCAAAAGTTGATCAAATCTGATTAAATGGAAATGAGAATAGGATCCTCTATATCTCAAATGAATCAATTTCATGGTTCAGATTTTAAACATAACAAATCTAAAGATGTCTACTAGTGCCGTCATGTATACCATTTAGATACAACAAATAAAATATGAACTGTGAAATGGACCATCTTCATTCCACTTAAAATTGAGAAGAACCTTGTCCGTTCAAATGAAAGTGTTCTTAGGAAAATTTCATAGGCTGAGGAGTATAGCATGGCTCCAATTATATGTTTTTGACACTAACCTCTTGATTAATTTAGAATCAGTGACAAAACCAACAAAACAAAATTACACCTCCTACATACATAACATTGCATTTTGGTGTCTAGTATCCATAGTAGGCACAAAAACCCATTCATACTTGTTCTCATTAAAAAGTATGAAAATAAAGAATTATATGTCAAACAAAGAGAGAGAGAGAGAGAGAGAGAGAGAGAAAGTAAATCAAAAAGCATTTACCAACTAATTCCCACTGATTTATGCATAAAAGTGGAATTCTTCATACCTATTGTAGTCACCAATGGCACACCTTCCTTCAATTGTTTTCTTGCCATCTAGAGACAATGTCAAATTACCAAATAGGATTCACTTCAAACAAGATTGGCAATAACTAATCAAGAGATTTAGAGTAAAAACTTCTGAGATTCATAGTTTATTTTTTCTTTTTTATTGGTAAGATACACATGCATCTAGTGGGTCTTGAACCCACAACCTCACCGTCCACCTTGCTCTTACAAAAGGAGGAGGTGATTTTTGAGCTAGAGCTCAATGGCAATGATGAGATTCATAGTTATGACAAGGAATTGGTTAAATTCTCTAATTATGACGAAAAAATCTGAACCAGTTATGTTCAGACAATAAACATGGAGATTCATAGCAGAAACGCATTGATACCTTTTAGCTGCGAAAAGAAAGGCTCCTGAACATGAAGTTCATGGACAACAGACTTCAAAATCTGATGAAAGAAAACATCTGCTAGATTAATATTACACAAGGACAATTTGGCATTGAATGGCACCTCAGTTAAAAATTTAAAACTTACATTCACAATTTCCGATCCCTTATCCAAAACCAGCTTCTTCCATTCATTTTCTTCTTGCTTCGAGGAGCTTCCTTCAGGGATAAAGTTCAAATCGCTATATTTCCTACAAAAGGCTTTAGAATTGATTGATTCTAATAAAGCTGATGCCAGACGCTTGTATAAGGGATATGGAGGGACTCCTTCAAAAGATTCTGCATAAGGAGTTTGAACCATAAAGAGTTAACATCTTCCTTGAATGTAATAAAACAGACATCTAAAATTCCAGCGCAAATTGCACTTTGCCCATTAATTATGGTGCAGTTTGCAATATCCTCTAGACTTTAAAACTCAGCAATGACAAGGAACTATAGTTCAACTATTACTTCCTTCTCCCATAATAATAGGATAGAGGGTGGGGTCATGGTTCAAGACCCACTAGGTGCATCAATAACTTACAACAACAGCAGCAACCAATCCTTAGTTGCAAGAATTTGTGATCAATTATAAATCCTCAACAAACTAGCCAAGGTCAGTGCGGCTTAAGGTGACTAAATTTTACGTTGTTTGTCAATTTACCGAAACCCTCCTCCCTTTTCCAGGGTAAGTACAGATAAAGGTGAAGCCTAGGTGCGTGTATAACTTGCCCAAAAAAAAAAAAAATTCAAAGCCGAGCAATATCACTTATTTATTGGTAATAAACACTGCCTATACTGTTAAGATTAAAATTCAAATTTTTTTGGGAAAACGTGTCTAAAAATATTTTAAATTTTATGTTAAATTGCCATACCTAAGGAGGTAAAATTATAATGTAATGCACACGGTTGTTTCTAAGATAAAAGAATAAAAATTAATTTAATTTGAGATAGTCACCCTCCAAAAAGAAAAAATTGAGAAAGAAAAAATTTTAAGAAGAAAGTGAGAAAATTGCATCTTATTTCTTCAATGTTGGAAGGCTGTGGACCACAAGTATTAATCTTGCAAATCTTTTTTTTTTTATATTAATAAATACAAGTTGTTAGCAAATCTTATTAGCCAAAAAACCAACTAACAACCTATGAAGCATAGACACAAGTTCACAAACACTGACAGGGACACAGTGACACATAAATTCTTGAAAGATTAGGACACGACACGGTGCAGAAGTGTCCCTGCGTGTCCGACACGTCTTGGCCTAATAAGTCTTGCAATCTTTACAACTAACCAGTGAACAAACTTGCTCTCTTCTTGAACATGTTTGGATTCACAATTTGCCCAAAATTCTAATAAGCAAGAAAACGAACCGTATATTAAAGAAGAGGAAGAAGAAAAAGTGATGAATTTATCAAATAGTTACCGGTCGCAGTGGACGTGTTGGGATCGTCGGGATCGAGTTTGAGAAGGTTGGAGCAGAAGGATTTGGAGAGGCCTAGATCGAATTCTAGGGTTTCGTTTATGTGAGACTCCAAAGTGTACTTCACCACCTCTTCCATCCAGTCTTTCAGATTAACCGGAGACATTGTCGTTGTTGCACTGTGGTGATAATCGTATCTTTTTGAAAAAGAAAAATTTGAGGTAACTTTTGAAAATTACGTGATGTATTTTTAGGCGCTTGATCGTTGATTTTAACCTGCTTATGACTACCAATTAATTTGAGATATATTTTGAAATTTTTTTTTTTTTTTGATGAAAATATTTTGAAAATGTTAGTCAGATGATGAAGCCGAAATGTTGCTGATATTCGAGCTTTCCGTTCATATTCTATACAACAATTGATTTTTCTTTTTTTATTCGTTGAACATTTTTGGAGATTTTTTGTTACAATATTGAGAGAGGTTAGTAAAATTATAAATAGTGCGAAATGCTTTGTACCTTGATTAATTACATAAATTATGAATTCGTTCGTGTCAATATAATGTAATTTGTTTACAATAAATCACTATTTCTATATTAACAAAACAAATATACTTAAGTCTTGACATTATATGTATATTTTAATACAGCCCCTTGGGGTGTTGTATGTTGATAGGAGTCTCGAATTGAGTCACACCTCTGGATTCAAAAGTTATCTGGTTCAAGTTGTGCACTTTATAAAAATGCTATGTCATAATGTGAATAGCCTTAACACACATAGAGGTGCCCCACGCCATGTGGTTTGCGGGTTCAAGTAGGCGGAGTAAATGATCACAAGCGTTAGACCCTTTTTTACAAAGCAAAAAAAAGAAAAAAAATATATATATATATATATGATATATAATAAAAAAATCAATAAATAAATATTTAATTAGCAACCAACTAAACCAAGTACCAAAATAACTATGGAAATATATGAAAAGTTTTAAGTTCAAAATCCAAAATAAGTTAACAAATTGGAACTAGCTAAAGCTAACTACAAATTAGTATTATCACCAAAAAAAAACAAAAAAACAAAAAAACACATAAACACTACATAACACCATAACTTAAGCAAATACTCAAAATACTAGGCCTAACCAAATACATCAATTGTGTTTTGGTTAGAGATGTTGGGGTTTCAGTTGAAGCTGCTCACCAAAATCCATGGGCAATTGTAAAGCTTCGGATGCAAAGGTGATAAGGATAAAACCCAAGGCAAACGAATCCAATCAACAGGGTTAGTCATAAGCGACAGTGTTGCCAAAAGAGACGAACGAGATGGCCTAACAATCAAAGAACTGGTGAAGGGGAATGCATCTCGGACAAAAGAGCAGATAGACGGACAAATTCTTCGTAAGGGACGGATTCCAATGAGACGGACAGACACAGGGCGGACGGTAGTAAAGTCACGTGGCACCTACGTGACCTAAGTGGTCTCCAAGAAACCTAATATGGAAATGTCTTGCATTTCATGCTTAACCGCTATCAAAGGAATTCCTTTAAAGAAAAAATCTCATGATATATGAGCACTTAAGAGGATCTTCTCTATAAGGAAATATCTTCTCTATTAAGAAACGGAAGTCAGCCGTATACCACTATAAAAAACCCCAAATCCCTCACAAACTAAGGTACGCGTAATTTTTTCCAACTCTGACATTCTAGAGTTATAGAAATTCTCTCTAACTTAACCTTCGGAGAGTATTTGGCCAGTACCACATCGATGTTCTTTGTAAGGTTTTCTTTGTTTTTGTTTTGTAGATTTTGTCTAGAGCACGTGAAGGCTACGCAACTCACTGATGATTTTTGGCATCATCAAAAGGAAAAAATGAGTTTTGAGGAATGAAAGGAGGAAGGTGAAAAACAAATGAAATGGGTATATTGATTGGTATGGGCTAAGGGTTCGAATTGTGGAGTAAAGGAGATAGTAATGAAAAGGAAGATAAGGGGAAAGAGAATCGTTGGGAGGGTGTGAGCTGTTCTAACTTCTAACTTGATGGCATGGACAGAGCCATCATTGGACTAAGGGGGCAATGAACCCCCATTAAAAAATATATATATATATATATATATTATATTATTATATGTATGTGTACTAATTTTAGCAATTTTGTTATATAAAATTATATTTTATTTTTCTTAAACAATATCATTGATTCTTTTAAGAGTAATACTATACTCACAAACTTTTTTACAACATTTTTACAAACTATTTTGGTAGCAAATTCTTATTGGTTCGCATTTGGACCCACTACTTACATCATTTTTTTACTTACTAGTAACTACTTATAATATCAGTAATTTATAAAAAAAAAAAAGTTTCTAACTCTAGTAATTTCCTCATTTTAGTGACCATAAAAAAAATTATAGATCTAAAATCTAAAACAAAATATACAAGCCCAAAAAAAATAGCTCAACAACAAAAATTATCAATAGTAAAACTAAAAAAAATTAAGTTCAATTAACTAATTTTATCTAAAATAAACAACCTTGCCCTTTAAAAAATTATAAACAAAAATAATTTTGTTCTTACCCATACAATAAAAAATAAAAAATCTCAGCAGCTAAGTATTAGCTGAGTTACAAGTTGAAATCACCACACACAGCCAATAGTTTAGCCGCTCCCCTAACTCAAAATTCTAGGACGAAATGGGTAATTAACCATAATTTCCCAACCATTTAGTTAGTAGTTCCGGTTCCTAAACTATATTATTTACTAACATCTCGAGTCTAAAAGACTCTATTTTGGCCTATAAATCGAGCATCATAGACTCGATTTCCATGCTCTAATTACATCCGATGTGACATATTTTTCCATGTGGCGCCACATGGAAATCGAGTCTTTAAGACTCGATTTATAACCTTTATAAATAAGAACAAATCAGAGGAAACACCAGAACATCAGAGAGAGAGAGAGAGAGAGAGAGAGAGAGAGAGAGAGAGAGAGAGAGAGAGAGAGAGAGAGAGAAACAGAAAGAGAGAGAAGATTGAGATCGAAGTGGGTGGCTTCAAATTAGCTTCAGAACACGGCCGCGAGCCCCAAGCCGTGCGCGACCAGGTCGCGCTAGTGAGGTTCTCTCCCTCTGATCTCTTTCTCTCCCTCTAATCTAATTATCTGAGTATCTAGGATTGGGATTGATGTGTTTGGGATTTCTTAAATTTTTTTTTGGGTATTTTGGCTTGTACATGAGACTTAAATTTTTTTTAAATTTTTTTGGGTTAGAAATCAAGTCTTAGAGACTCGATTTCCAGGTACACACCACGTGGAAAAAAATGCCACATCAGATGTGATCAATCCATGAAAATCGAGTCTCAAATACTCAATTTATAGGCCCTAAATCGAGTCTCTTAGACTCGAAATGCTAGTAAAAAATATAGTTTGAAAACTGTTACTACTAATTATATTGTTTAAAAATTAATGTCAATTTCCCATTTTGGCCCAAAATTCTGTTTTCGTCCCTACTTGATGGAGACACAACATGACCTCAGGTCCCACATAAGTGCAAATATTTACAACAATACCACAATATCTCAGTTTTTTAGTAATGAGTTATAGAAACTGAGAACAAAAACTAAACCAAACAATGAGTTTTGAGGTGGGGCCACATATTTTGAGAATTGGATGATGAAAACTGAGTTTTGAGTTAGATTCTTAGCTAAACCAAACATGGATTTTTTTTCAAAATTACCAAATCCCTCAATCAATTTCATTAGTTAGTAAGGTTTTGAAATTATTTAGCAATCTAACAAATCGAGTCTGTTAGACTCGATTTTGCTCTTTGAAATCGAGTATCACAGATTCGATTTGTACGAAATTTCCGTGGAAATCGAGTTTGTGAGATTTGAGTTTTGCAACAAAACCCAGAAATCATAAAACACCGTACACAAGCAAACAAGCAAAAAACAAATATCAACGAAGACAAAAAAGCAAAGAAAGAGGAACCCAAAACAGAAACCAACGAAGACAAAAAAGCAGAGAGATCAAATAGAAACCCAAAACAAAAAGACAAAAAACAGAGAAAGAGGAACCTAGAAACCCATGAAGAAAAAAAATAGAGAGATTTGGGTTTGTTTTTTTTGCTGAAGATGAGAAGGCGTGGGTTTGCTGAAGATCGTGTGGGAGAGGTTTGTGGGATCTACAAAAAACAGAGAGATTTGGGTTTGTTGTTTTTGGGTTTGTGGGATCTTTGTTGTTGTGTGAGTGTCGTGCTTGTTTCAATATGGAACTCGAGTGTTTCACCCTCGAGTATTAAACTTGAGTGTGAAACACTCGATTTCCAATTGAAACTCAACTCTTACTGACTCGATTTCAAAGAGCAAAATCGACCGTAAGGGACTCGATTTGTTAGATTTCTAAATAGTTTCAAAACCTTGCTAACTAATGAAATTGTTTGAGAGATTTGATTATTTTGAAAAAAAAAAATTCCCCAAACACCCTCTTAGTTTTTTTATTATTTTATTTTTATTTTATTTTTTATAATACAAGACAGAAATTCTACATACGGTGGTCCCTCTTAATTTCTCAACACAAAATAAACCAAAATATATAAAATATTTGCTATGGTAAAGGAATATGCCTGTGTTATGGATCCCATTTAATAAAGAAAACCCTTTTATTTCAAAAAATAAAATAAAATAAGGAAATCAACAATAGAAGATTTTATTTTTTATACAAGATAGAATTACTACTCTAACCTAATCTAAGTGTATATGTGTGTGAAACTCTTTCTTAGAGATTTGAATCCCAATCATTACCCCCCACACCCCACAAGCACTTATACTTGTAGAATGACCATTGCACCAAGGATGCATGCACAATGGTAATGGTAGAAGAATCTCAAAAGTTTATTAATGGATAAAAGCATTTATTTTCATGAATTAATCGATAGGTAGTTTAATAACTATCTATGTAAAAAAATTTAATTAAAACACCTATAAATGATTAATTTTTCTAAAATTTATATAAGAAATAATTGGTTTGGAAATGTAAAATTATGACTCATGTTGAGTTGCTTTCATAACAATTAAAACAATCACATGCAATAAAAAAATACAAAAATAATAATTATTATTATGCGTTTAAATTAGTGGAATTGAAACATTTGTCATTTCACTCAAGCAATACGTTTATAATTTTAACTAGTCGCTAACCCGTGCGATGCACGGAAAAGCTATTGTGTATAAAGATATAAAATGTTCTTTTACTCTTCCTCTTTAATTGTACATTAGAATTCCAATCTTATAGTTTCCTATCTTTGATATGAAACATTAAATTACATAATTAAAAATAGAAATCAAACTTAAGTTTAAAATAAAATGAAGAATTAAATCTTTAACATCCTCAATTATCCATAAAATGTATGAAACACAAATTTAAAGAACTACTTAATCAATATTTCAAATAAATTGAAAAAAAAAAATTAAAAAGTGTTTTTTGTATCTTCTTCCTTTGTTGCTTTGTAATAGTCACTAAATATGTCTTTTTGTTTTCCTTGAGCATAGATGTTGGTGTGAGTTGCCCATTGCTTTGAACATCAACTTTTTGAAACTTTGTAGAATCACCACCTTGTTCACTTGATAAGTTGCTACTACATTCATTTGAAGTATCAC
The DNA here is from genome assembly GCF_001633185.2 of Quercus lobata. Taxonomy (NCBI): domain Eukaryota; kingdom Viridiplantae; phylum Streptophyta; class Magnoliopsida; order Fagales; family Fagaceae; genus Quercus; species Quercus lobata. Next base: position 51,326,410 of record NC_044913.1, read on the forward strand.
TGATGTAAGCCTGACAATAAAACAGGTTGATAAATGTATTACAACATAAACAAATTAAATATCTAATTTGTAATTTTGTTATATTAAAAAATACGTACTTTTGACATTTTATCAAACTAAATTGCTTTGTCAGTATTTTCAAAAGATGAAAAACTTTCTTGAGAGTGTAGAATTCTCATCCATACTTAAGATTATAGTCATTTAGTTGTCTTTGGAAAACAAATTCAGATTTTCTACTTGCACAGGAAGGACGACTTCTTCAGGCACCTAACAAAAGTAATATTTTTCAAATTGTACACTCAAGTAAAACTTGGACAAAGATGTTCTATTGAAAAAAGAAAATTGTTCATAGCAATAAACGGGAGTTCTACTGATCCATGTTTCCTACGGATGTCTCATAATGAGGTATGTACAAACTTTTTTTTTGATTGGAAGTAAACTTAATGATGAATGTTGACTATTTTGAAGGATAAAATGTTATACATAACGGTCGGAAGCAAAACTGATTTAGTGATTTTGAAAATTTTGCAGATATTTGACATATTCACCAATAACTTATAAATCATTCCTTGGAAGTTGACTGTATGAGCAGCATGTGTGCTTAGTCCTTCGTTGCAACAATATTTAAAGAGAAGGCCAATAATATTTGATTGAAAAGTTCCATCTTTTTTCAATAATTTTGACAGAGATTCATAGACCCAATAGTGAAACCCTTTTTGGAAAACCTTCAAGAAGGTTTCGTGATGGTCAACTATCATATATTTTATACATAAGTAGGCTAGAAAATTTTTAAAAAAAAATTAGAGGAAAGTAGCAAACCTTGGTGGTGGCGTTGATAAAAGGCAAAGATTGAGGGGGTGGACTATAGCGCGTGATTGAGAGAGAATGAGTAGCGATCAATCTGACAATCTGTATGAATTTCAAGCAATATATTTATTCAGCAATCTAGCCATAGGAATCCAATTTTCAGCCAACATTCAAGAAACATTAATAGAAGAAACCATTATGTTCAAAACTCTAATCATTAAAAAATCAAACCTACTTATCAATATCCCTTAAACTTTCAAATTGATAAGCTTAGAGACCATTATGATTTAATTAATCTCCTTTCTACTATATAAACCTATCTCACCATCAATACCAATCTCAATTTCTAACATATGAATCATAAAAAATTCAAACCCATAGCTCAATTTCCACTAAAAATATTCAAATTGATTAAAGCTTTTCTTTCATGAGACAACTGATGACAACCAAAACAACAATAAATGAAATTTTCTGGTAGTTAGAATCATCAACAACAAACAGGCAAAAAACTTTCAAAGTTTCAATTTCATACTCTTATTCAAAAGAATTATAAGAATTGCAGCAGCAACATTATTGCTTTGACTCTAATTATCTCTCTGCAGTAGATTCTTCCACAATCTAAGAAGCTTTAATCTATATTTTATGCAAAGAAGTGACTCTTTGCACAAACTATTGGGGACCAGCAGTTTTAGTTGACTGCCAGTGCCATGTCAAACTAAAGTAGAATGATCAATAATTGCAGAAATTTTGGTTCTAGAAAGCAATAAATTTCCTACAATTTTATTTTGATAAGTGAGTTAAACATGTGGAGCTAAAGCCAAAATGAAGATCTGTCCAGTTGTTTAGTCTCTAATAACTCATGATCTTTGAAAGAATTTATTTTTATTTTTTGGAAGAGGAGGGGAGCATTCTACATGGTATTCATGTTAAACAAAACATCAATCTATAAGAAAAATAATTTTAAGAATTGTTTACAGGAAAATAAAATTTATGCAAACAGCCTAAACATTTAGAAAATATAAAGATCAAACGTTACAGCCCAACTTACTTGTCACCAATAAATTTTGCCTGAGTGAAGTAGCCAAGAGAGAGCACCTCCATAAGATTATGTTGCCTATCAAGACCCTATTGCCCAGCGAAATGCATAAGCCTGTGGTTGTCTAGAGTATTTCCCCTGTGTGCATTTAAGACAATGTTAGTGGAATCTCCAATAGATTAAGGTTGCTTCATAGCTTCCTCGCCTATATAAAGTTATCCATATATTTAAAACTATTTTTATGCTTACGTGAGTCCTGAAAGGTTATATTCCAATCCATGGCCCCTAAAAACCTGAAAATTTGCAAAGCAATCATAATTATTTATTGCATACAATGACCAGCCAAATCAAACTTAATGCAAACTTGTTCCTGTAATACTCTTTCCTATTGATGCCTTCTTTTGGGGCAGAAGGATTAAGTTGAAATGGATGCCTTCTAATCTACAAATGTAGTTGATAAAAGATAAGAGTGGGAACACAAACATGCGTGCACACACACACACAAACACAGAGAGAGAGAGAGAGAGAGAAAACCTTAAAGTCATAGTGATCCTTAGATGCAGCTATAGCTTTGTCAAGATTTTTTTTGCCCACAAAGCACCATGGACACGCAGTGTCTAAATTGATAACTATTTTTATAAGCTTTTTCTGAGTGTTGTTTCCAATTGACTCGGGCGCAGACATGATGCCTTTGTAGCTGCAAGTTTTCTGAAATATATTGATTCAGTTTTGAATGCAGTGAAGTGCAGTGGTTTTTCTTCTTCACATGTTATAACTCAAGATAACATTTTCTACCAAAGAACTATTAACTTAACAGATTACAAACACATGTACTCTTGACTTGAAAAGCTGTATTATTCAAAATTAATAAAATTTTCTGCAATGACATTTGTGGCTTCATTAGAATAATCATTATTGATCTCCATCACATGAAATAGTATCTACACAGGGACAGAGCAGAAGCACTGCCACTCAAGTAAGCAATGCCACCCCCATGTCGCCTAAGCTGTCAACAGAAAAACCTGTCTGTCTTAGCCTAATTACATCCATCAAGTAATACAAACCAACATGCAAAACCTAGAAATATCCCTAAAAAATCACAAACTTGGTCATCCATAAAAAATAAAAACAAATCTGGGTATCCATAAACTTGGTCATCAAAAACACAAAATTTAAACTCTAATCAACCTCTAATCTATCCAAACCTACCGTATTTGAAATTTCAACTAAAAATTTTCTCAAATTTGAATCACATACACAGACCAAAATTCAACAAAATCAATCAGAAAAATCAATTGGTACATACAATTCAAAAGAAACCAATACTGTTTAATTTCAACAACCTATGTAAACAGATTAAATGTTTAGGACTACCCATCGATTAATCATAAAAATAAACTAATCAAGAAACTCAAAAACCTAAAACCAAAACCCTAAGTAGGAGTGGAAAATTTTAATTAAAACCCTAAGTGGGTTTGAAAGAAAACAGAGGCGGATGCTAACAGATGTTTAATTTCAACAACCTATGTAAACAGATTAAATGGTTAGGACTGCCCATCGATTAATCATAAAAATAAACTAATCAAGAAATTCAAAAACCTAAAACCAAAACCCTAAGTAGGAGTGGAAAATTTTAAGAAGCAATTTGAATCTATATATCTACCAAAATTGAAAACCCAAAGAGTGAGGGAGAAAAACCTGAATTACCAGTGTTCCAAAGACAGAGAGAAAAGCTTCAAGCAAACCCATCCGTGCAAATGGGGGGAAGTGGAGAGTTGTCTCTTGGGTCAATCCACCACAGATCTCCATGGTGCTGTGGAGCCTCTCTGCCGAGTGCATTGTGTAGTCGTTGTTCTCATGTTTGTGAAACAATGGAGAAGAAAGTCATTATCGGGTTTTTTGTTTTGAAGAGAAACAGAGGTTTTTTATGACAGAGAAGTGGAACGGGGAAGGAGAAGGGGAACGGGAGGAAAAAAAATCAGAATTTAGTTTTTTTTTGTATTATTGGGTTTTATGTGTTATCGGGTTTTAAAAAAAAATCAGAATTTTTGTTTTTTTTTTTTTTTAAATAATGCTGACGTGGAAAATTGTGGGAGCTTCAAAAGCTTCGGTTTTATATATATATATAGATTATATTAATCTTAAAAGATTACATTTTGTTCTCTTTTTAATGACATCATGACATGTAAATTAACTGAAACTAATTTCCTAAATATTATAACTCTTAATAAGTATTATATTTCTTACAAAATATTTTCAAATGAACTTATACCATATCTATATATCACACAGGATATTGACTAGTATTTATCAATAATGCATACATTTGTTCATTATTAGAGTCTTACGAACATACTCACATCTTATTTTCTTAACAAACACGAGACTCGACGAAGAACATAGTTGTTAGTAGTATGAACCCAAAGGCAACAACAGTAGATCCAATCCATCCAAGAATTTCTGCAACCCGTGGCTTCTTATAGGTTAACAAGATAGCAATCATGCAACAAAGGTAACCCACTAAATCATTGACCAAAATACAATCTAGGAAGATCCTAGAATGTTGGCCACAGGAAGTACTACGGGAGCCAATGCTAGCAGCAGTTGTTTGGACTGTGACCATGATGGACATCTTTATTAGTTTGGATATGGGCGAGCTAATCCAATTCATATCTCCACTTCCACTTTCTATAATATCTAAGCCTTCTCCTCCATCTCTCCCATCTCCCCCATCATCTCCACCTCCGCTTCTGCCTCCGTCTCTGCCTCTGCCTCTGCCTTCTCCATCACCTTCGCCTACGCTTACCTCTACATCTCTGCCTCTGCCTTCAACACTATTGCCAAGCTCAACAACTCTTAAGTGCTGCACATTAGGGCTCGATTCGGGACACTGCAATGTGTCATTGTCGTTGAAGCTCACTCGATATGAACTCATGGATGACCATGGATTACGAATTGGTACTAGCATTAGCAAAATCAACACACTTAGCAGGCTCCCTATATAGTCCAATAGCACCCATGCATCACGTCCCTGTCACCAAATGTTACTCAAAACTGGTTATTTTCCTAGTGCTAAAAGAATTCTATCAACATGTTCTTGGATTATATATATATATATATATATATATATATATATATGAGCTAAATCTTATGTACAATTTCTTAGCTGTTGTGTTTTAAGGTCTTTAATTAAATTTAATCATTTGATTGTATTGATCAATAAACGATAGTTGAATTTAATTAATTATCTTTAAAACATATAATATAGTTTTTGTTGTATTTGTTAATACATACAACCATATTTTGAATTCAATTAGAGAACATAAAAAATATGCATCAACTTAGCAAATGTACATAAGTTTGCCCATATATATGTGTGTGTATTTAGTTACGTAACGTAATAGCAATTTCCTTCTCTCATTCTAGAATCACTATTTTGTACATCAACTTCATAATTTAAATTAAATATTACAAATTTAAAGATGTATGCAATTTCACTTTATTTAGAATAGTCAAATTTGCATACTAAAAAAAAAAAAAAATAGAATAGTCAAATTTTAAAAATATAATTCCAATCATTCTTAATTTCAGGTAATATAGAGAAAATCATATTTCGAGCTAAAAGGGACACTTACATGTTCTAAATCTCGTTATGTATTGAGGAATTGGGGGTGAATACTAGATTGGCTACGAAAGTGTGTCATAGTTTTTGCCTACATCCAAAGGAGGTTATGAATATGACACTTTTAATTTACTGGTTTGTAACCCATGCAATGCACTATAAAGTTTAATATAATATAATCTTTTTTTATCTTTTTTATATTTTTGTCTAAATATAAAATTTGAAAATCATGGTAGTTATTAGTAGAAATTTAGTGTTTTTATATGGAACTATATATTTTATCATTTAAAGAAATTATAATACACCAAGATTCTAAGGGTTTAAATATAGAATATAGTTTAAATTTAGTATATACTAGTGTAATGCTCGTCCGGTGCACTATTTAATATAGAATCATATGTAACTTAAACAAAAGATTACAACAACCAAATTTTTGTATTTATCTAAAAACTTGATTAGATATTTATAGAAAACTGATAAGATAATTATAATTTTGTGTCTATCCATGAGGTGTTTTAAAAAATAAAAAAATAAATTAAATGTAGATATTAGTAGTTGTATACGTGTACTATGATTTTTTATTATTATATAAAATTAACGGTTGATATGAACAATTAGCTAGTGTGAAACCAAAATTCTAATCCCCTAGAATGCTAGAATTCATAACTCATTAATGAGTAGTAGATTTCCAATTGCTAATTGAATAAATCACTTAGAAATTATAGATAAATTAATAATAAAAGGATTAGATGAAGAATTTGGATTGTAATCAAATTAAAATTTTTATCAACTTAAAAATTATAAGAGAAGAAGATAAGAACAAAAAAAAAAAATTATATAAATATTTTAAAATCTAAAAAAAATTTCTACAATTTAGTGAAGCAATTTAGCACAACCATGACTTCTAAAAAAAATTTCTTCAATTTAGTGAATCCACTTGGCATAATCACGATTTCTAAGCCAAATTTTTATTATATAATATATAGTATATGATATGATATAATATATATATATATATATATATTAGAATAGTGATGCATAAATTATGAGACTTTAATAGCTTATGTGGCATAATTATGAAGCCAATTAAAAGTCAAATAATTTTGATTTTATAGATTTGGGACCCAATAATTTGTGGCCTTGGCCCATTTATTCATTGGGGCCCAAGGCCTAAGCCGAGGAAGGTTATAACCCAGGATCGGTAATACAAGTACAAAATAGTCTTGGGACACAGTCGAGGACGATTCAGTCCTCGGCATGTCCGAGGTCTCACAGGAAGAAAGGGCAAAAACGGTATAGGAACAGTTTGAAAAAAAAATCTAAAATATCTATGTCAATAGAGAAGGATACGTTGGAAAGTATATCGACCAGGGAAAGCTGCCTTTACTGCCATTCAATATTCTGCACCTGATAGAGCCATACTCTTCAGCTTTTACAACCACCCCCAACCACTCTGGGTATGGGCTGATGGGACAAGTATCAGTCCCGAAAAATCGAACCCACACGTGGACGATGGATAAGGAACGCATGCTAGTACAAAAGGAAAAGTAAACAATCCAGAGCAAGGGCTGGGAAAAATGGCCAGAAACCAAGACCTCCCAGCCCGCCTCCAGGAGAAAAACTCCTAGGGCGAACATGAGTTAGCTACGTACGAACACCACGGAATACCCACTGTCTTGTGACCAAGGCCTAACCTTTCAAACCCACGCTCTATAAATGATATTGTTTGGGCTTTTTTACTTGCGAACCCAATATTATTAAGGGTCGTTACAAATTGTGGCCTCACAATTGGCGCCGTTTGTGGGAAAGGCTTGTGTGTTGGCACATGCGGTAGGTCGAGACAGTCCCCTTATCATTTCTAACAGCCAGTTGTAGTGTTCTAGCATAAAGTTCCACTAGGGGCTATGTTTCTTTACTAGGGGCTGCGCTTCGTAGCGTCAGTAGCATGGATGGTTCCAGGGGCTTGGCCGAGGAGCTAATTCCCCTAAAACCAAGGTCTCATGCCGTAGCCGAGGGGTTAATTCCCCCAACTACTTATCAAAATCAAGTTTTGGACAGAACCAGGGTATTGTATGGTCCTCGGACTCAAACCTATGGGGAAACCAACTACTTATCAAAATCAAGTTTTTGACAGAACCAGGGTATTGCATGGTCCTCAGACTCAAACCTATGGGGAAACCAACTACTTATCAAAATCAAGTTTTGGACAGAACCAGAGTATTGCATGGTCCTCGGACTCAAACTTATGGGGAAACCAACTACTTATCAAAATCAAGTTTTGGACAGAACTAGGGTATTACATGATCCTCGAACTCAAACCTATGGGGAAGCCAACTACTTATCAAAATCAAGTTTTGGACAGAACCAGGGTATTGTATGGTCCTCGGACTCAAACCTATGGGGAAACCAACTACTTATCAAAATCAAGTTTTGGACAGAACCAGGGTATAGTATGGTCCTCGGACTCAAACCTATGGGGAAACCAACTACTTATCAAAATCAAGTTTTGGACAGAACCAGGGTATTGCATGGTCCTCGGACTCAAACCTATGGGGAAACCAACTACTTATCAAAATCAAGTTTTGGACAGAACCAGGGTATTGCATGGTCCTCGGACTCAAACCTATGGGGAAACCAACTACTTATCAAAATCAAGTTTTTGACAGAACAAGGGTATTGTATGGTCCTCGGACTCAAACCTATGGGGAAACCAACTACTTATCAAAATCAAGTTTTGGACATAATCAGGGTATTGCATGGTCCTTGGACTCAAACCTATGGGGAAACCAACTACTTATCAAAATCAAGTTTTGGAAAGAACCAAGGTATTGCATGGTCCTCAGACTCAAACCTATGGGGAAACCAACTACTTATCAAAATCAAGTTTTGGACAGAACCAAGGTATTGCATGGTCCTCGGACTCAGAATTTTGGAAAGGTCGGCTATTTAAGAAGAATTCTAAGTCACCCAGTCCTCGGACCAAATACCAGAAAAGGTTAAGGCTAGGAAAGTTGTTAGGAAGATGGCGAAACGCCTTATTACTCAACAACTTGCAGGGGCTGTTCATTTTTTTGCTGTATATTCTCGGCAGGTTGCTTCCTACACTACACCGAGCATTCAGCTGTCATCTCGGTTATTTTGGGGTAAATGTTGTTTTCTCAGGTCGGCATTATTCTACCAAGCAACTCTATTAAGTTCATAATCATATCTTTTTCTTAGCAAGGGCTTCGACCCTAAGTATCACTTGTTCAAGTTAGCATTATGGTGCCGAACAGCTCTCATAAATTCATAATAACATCTTTTTTCTTAGTAGGGGATTTCGGCCTTAAGTATTGCTTTCACAGGTCGGCGTCATTATGTCAGACAGCTTTAATAAGCTTATTATAAATACCTTTTTCTGTTTTTCTTAGTAAGGATTTCCGTCCAAAGTATCATTTGTTCAAATCGGCATTATTATGCCGGATAGTTTCAATAAGCATAGAACAAAGTCTTTTTCTTAACTGGGACCTCGGCCCTAAGTATCGTTCGTAATATAAAAATAAAAGAGAAGTCATAAGATAGTACGTCTATTCATGGCATAACTATTTCAAAAAGAAGAGATAGAATATACGAAGTAAGGCAATGACGACTTTTATTAATATAAAGAGGTATTACAAAGTACAATGAAGGGCTTAAACAAGCCTATATAGAAACCAGTTACAAAAACAATAAAAAAAAAAAAAAAAAAGCTAGAAATCTTTTTTAAAACTCTGCTCCCAAGTCTTTCCAAATTTTGCCCCAGTAGCACCCATATTGAGAGGAGGACCTTCCTGGGTGGAAGAGGAGAAGAAGAGGAAGAAGGAAAAGCACCAGGATGGATCTGGTGATGGGAAAGAAGAAGAAGGGGAGGCAAAAGAAAACACCAGTGAACGAAGAGAGGAAGAAGCAGGGACACTTAATCCCTGCGTCAGTCCTGACTCCTAACACGCTGGTGCCATGTTAGCTATGTTCATAAGAGAGCGCTGGTACTTATAATGGGTGACCCCAGCTCAGTCACGCCAAAAGTTTGACGCGATGAGCCCCTACTTTGGATTTTGGCTGAAAGGAGGGTAAGAAGGATCTCGAGTCTCTGCCATCCCTGCCCTGACCGAGCCATTTTGAGTTTCATAAGAACATGGTATTTCTGGGAAGGGTATGGTTCCTTCATTACTTACTCCTATCTCGAACGTATCGCAATTTAAGGTGTAACTAGAGTATAAAGTAAATTCTGGAGGAGGCTAAGGGTTTCAGATTTCAGAAGGATTAAAAGGGTCTCTGTACAAGAGAAATAACCTCTTGCTTTTCTTCTTATATGAAGGGCAGAACGGAAGGTATTTAATCTGTCCAGATTTCCAAGAAAATCTGTAAACGAGAATGTACCCGTTCCACTTCCCCACACCGTCAACAGTCGTCGAATTTAAATGGTCTCGTAAATGGAAATCATTAAAGGCGCGTTTTGGATAATCAAACGGCAGGAATGCATTGTGAAGGAATTCAGAGGAATGTCTCGAAGCCCGGTATGTTCTCTGAGTAGATGAAGAGACACCAACATTAATGAAGGACAGAGTTAAACGAGTCGTAATAAAGACTTGGCATTACCAAAATCCTCCTCTCCAACCAAGAGGTCGGACAGCAGGATTTTGAGGGGTTATTGTGGGGCCCAATAATTTGTGGCCCTGGCCCATTTATTCATTGGGGCCCAAGGCCCAAGCCGAGGAAGGTTATAGCTCATGATCGGTAATACAAGTACAAAATAGTCTTGGGACACAGCTGAGGACGATTCAGTCCTCAGCATGTCCAAGGTCTCACAGGAAGAAAGGGAAAAAACGGTATAAGAACAGTTTGAAAAAAAAATCTAAAATATCTATGTCAATAGAGAAGGATACGCTGGAAAGTATATCGACCAGGGAAAGCTGTCTTTACTGCCATTCAATATTCTGCACCTGACAGAGCCATACTCTTCAACTTTTACAACCACCCCCAACCACTCTGGGTATGGGCTGATGGGACAAGTATCAGTCCCGAAAAATCGAACCCACATGTGGACGATGGATAAGGAACGCATGCTAGTATAAAAGGAAAAGTAAGCAATCCAGAGCAGGGGCTGGGAAAAATGGCCAGAAACCAAGGCCTTCCAGCCCGCCTCCAGGAGAAAAACTCTTAGGGCGAACACGAGTTAGCTACGTACGAACACCACGGAATACCCACTGTTTTGTGACCAAACCTAACCTTTCAAACCCACGCTCTATAAATGATATTGTTTGAGCCTTTTTACATGCGAATCCAATATTATTAAGAGTCGTTACACATTGTGGCCTCACAATAGATATTTTAAATTATAGATTATAGATCAGTGGAGTTATGGGTTTATTTTTTATGGTTTGAAATTTCCACCACTCGATTCCTTTTTTTCTTCCCTTCTACAAAGAATGTACCATCTTAAAAAATTGGGATAATTAAAGTAAAAAAGTAAACTATTATACATTTTAGCCACTAAACAAGATCAATGACCAGAAAGATGCAGTTTTACAAACAAAACTCTCAAAAATTAATCACAAATTTTTGCATCCTTCCAAGCAAAAATTACAAAACTAAAAAAGAATAGAACTAGCAAATTACACTACTGTACTATTCAAAGACATTCACGCGTTTTTTTGGTCAACGAAGTGCAGACATTCACACGCCATGAGGTTTTTTCTTTTTCTTTTTTTGAGAAAAAACTCGCCTATGAGGTGATGACTCATGACTCTGACCGATGAACGTGCAAAGGCCAAAGAGAAGTATGTACTATGTAGTAAGTACATTGAAAGCTGCCGTCAATCATTCAAAAATTAAAATGGTCACTTCACGTGGATCTAGATTTATTGATCCTACCGTGCAATACGTGAATTGAAAGTTTTTTTTTTTTTTTTTTTTGGGGGAAAAGAACGTGAATTGAAAGTTTATAAATATTTAGTCAATGAATTAGATTTTTTTTAAAACTTTTATATCTTAATTATTCTATATAAGTTCCAAATCTTTTGCTATTCAAGACTCACTACAAAACGCGGGGGCCTTGGGCCGCGTTTTTTAATCCGCGGCCATAAAAAACGCGGCCCAAGGTGAGGCTAAAGCCCCGTTTTTAAAAATGTGGCCCAAGGTGAACCTTAAGGCCGCGTTTTATACGCGGGGCCATAGACAGGTTCTGAGGCCGCGTTTTTTTGAGATAAAAACGCGGCCTAAGGACTTCCGCATTTTATTTTTTCCCAAACTCTTTTTTTTTTTTTTTTGTCTTCTTTTACTGTGGCCGCATTTTTAAAATGCGGCCCAAGGTTGAGCCTAAAGCCCCGTTTAAGAAAACGCGGCTTCACAGAACCTTAAGGTCGCGTTTTGTACGCGAGGCCATAGACAGGTTCTGAGGCCGCGTTTTTTTGAGATAAAAACGCGGCCTAAGGACTGGTTCTGAAGCCGCGTGTTTAAAACGCGGCTCTAGTTCGGTTCTGAGGCCGCGTTTTCTTAAACGGAAAACGCGGCCTAAGGACTGGTTCTGAAGCCGCGTGTTTAAAACGCGGCTCTAGTTCGGGATGGGGCCACGTTTTTGAAACGGGGCTTCAGATTTCCCCTATAGCCGCATGTTAAAAACGGGGCCACCTTTTTTTTGTAGTGACTAAAGGTAAAAAAAAGGAATAAAAAAAAAAAGAAAAAAAAAGACTAAAGGTAAAAAAGTTTGATACTTTAGGATTTAACTGTTGTCTTACTTTTTGGCTCTAACTAAAAGATGGCTTAGAAAGGTTTTTTTTTTTTTTTTTTTTGGGTGTGTGTGCACTTGTGTTTTTTGAGTATCATTTAAAAGTAATGTTGGTGGCACATAAAATAGTGCAATTTATGCCACAATTCACCTATGTGGTTAGTACATAAATTTTAAAAGTAATGTCATCAATAAAAGTACACTATGCCCCCTAATAAAGTCATCGATTTTTATAAGAGTAATATTATAGCCAAAATTTTTTTTACAACAATAACCACTCACCATAATAGTAATTTGTTTTTTTTTTTAATAGGTAATAGTAATTTGTTAATTTATGTTTTTTTTTTTGAGAATCAATTTGTTAATTTATGTAGTTTTAGTATTTTCTACCTTTTAAAGGTCATAAAAAATTGATAGATTATATCTATAAAAAAATATAGAAACCCAAAAAAATTAGCCCAACACAAAAAAAAATACCAATAGTAAAGCTAAAAATAAATTATGGCCAATCAACCTATTTTACTCAAAACAAACAACTTGACCTTTTAAAAAGTTTTAAACAAAAGAATTTTTTTTTTCTTATCCAGCACACACGAAAAAAAAAAAAAAAAAAAAAAAAAAAAAAAAAAAAAAAAAAAAACTCATAAAAGTCTAGTTTATCTAGATTGACGTGAATACTATACCAACGATATGTTATAAAAGGCTTTGATGTGATACGCACGTGGTGTGGGGACAGAGGGTGTGTTTGAATAGAACTTATTTTACTGAAACTGAAAATTAAAAACACTGTAGCAAAATAATTTTTAAATGTGTGAATAGTGCTGTGAGACCCATTTTTAATGAAAAAATTGATAAAAAATGAAATTTGTGGGTCCATGAACAGTACATAGACCCACTGATTGACAGAAAAGTAAAAAAAAACAGGGCCAAACAGTACTCTACTGTTGCGCTTGTTCCCTGAAACGCGTATAGAAAAGAAAAAAAAAAAAAAAAAAAAAAAAGCAAAACGCAAAACGCAAAAGTAAAACTCAGACGTGGATCCAAACTTACACAGAGAGAATCTATCTCTGGATGCACCCAGCCACCCAGTCATGACTCAAAACTTGCACTTACTCATAGACCAAGCAGGATACAAATCATTGTGTGAACTATTTGAGGCAGCCAAGGCTTGTAGAAAGAGAATACTTCACACACAATAATAGCTGGCAGAATCTAATGGTAGAGAGAATTGATGAGGTAATAGAAAAATAGGGAGCCATTATATTGAAGGCAAAAACTTGTTTTACGTAGTTTGTTTTACACCGATGCAATTTATAATCGAAAACGTAATTTAAAGTCATGAAGTTATAGAAATGCAATGTATACATGTAAAATACACTGTAAAACAAACACTGATCTTATGTTTATCTTGCACTTCTGCTGAATAGAAGAAGAACAAGAAGAACACCAAATAGCTAGATCTACTATATGCCTGGCGTCAAAACAAAATTTGAGGTCAATATAGAAGCGTCAATTTGTGCGGAAAAAATTTTGTAACAATAAATCACAAATTTTGACCTAATAATACAAGATGTCAGACAAAAAAAAAAAAAAAATGCTACATCCAAAAAAAAAAAAGTAGGGAACTCTTGTGCATATTCTAGCTTTTGACAGTTTGGTCTTCGGTTGTTGGTCTACGTACTACATATAGTAATTGTGCATATTCTAGCTTTTGACAGTTTGGTCTTCGGCTGTTGGTCTACGTACTACATATAGTAATTTAGGTTTGAGATAATTAAGGACAAAAGTTAGGTACAATATTTAGATACTGTTTCTTAGATTTTTTACATAAAATTTAGTTATGTGACTATTTTGTCATAGATAAATGTATATTTTTAATTAAATACAATCACATGGCTGAATCTTGATAAAAGAATCTAAGAAATAATACTTAAATACTGTATCTAAGTTTTACTATTAAGATAAATTATACTAAATCAAAGAACAATGATTTTCTTGAAACCAAAAAATAATAATAATAAAAAGTAATTTTCTTAAAACTACTCTTGTCGATAGTAAAATATAATATTAATTTTATTAAAAATGAAGTTAAAAAGGACCTTTTATAAGTGAAAATTTAATTTTTAGGTTAATTTTTCGTTTTTTAAACTTACAATTTCATCCTTAATTAATAATAATAATAATAATAATAATAATAATAAAAAGCGCATCAATTTCATTATTATTTCCATTTTCTGTTAAATTATATTCATGAGAATCACCACAAACAAAATATTAACAGTTGACATGGCATGCTTCAAAAAATTAAAAGTTTAGTTCCATATATTCATTATATTCACGTTCATGATTAATGAGAGCATTTTTTTTTTTTTTTTTGAAATAATGGATGAGAGATAATACCGGGACCCATGACTTGTCATTCTCTACACTCCCGTAGTTCAGATGGTGAGTTCTAAGGCTGATTCTCCTGTAGGATTCAAGAGCAGTGAATTTCATGAAATGTCAGTAATTTATAACTAAATCTAAAGATAAGCCAGAGATACGCCCCCCCAAACTCCCCATCCATGGCAATTAAGGAAGCGAGGCCAATAGGCTACTGACTAGGGAGCGAATGAAAAAAATGCCCTAAAATATTTACCAACAGAGGTATCTATGTAAAACTAGAAGTATTAATTAAGTCATAATTATTCATCAATAAATAATATTTAGTTTTTTTTTAATCAAAGAAAAATCAGTTAAAGAAAAATATTTTCATTAGATGTGGTAATAACTACTTATTTTTCTCAGTTTTAGAGTATAGAACTCATTAATCTCTCACACATGAATGTTAAAAGAACTCATTAATATCTCCTTTCTAAAAAAAAAAAACTCATTAATATCTCACTAAATAAATAAATTTATACTCAAATTTTATTTAAAGATATCAAATATATAATTTTGTTACAATGGTCGATTATACTTTTTTAGTACTTGATTGCTTCACTCAATGAAATAATGTTTATTTTACTTCAATATTAGTTCGTCTAATTGTTCTCCTCTTTTACTTGGTTGATAAAGTATTTATTCAGGAAAAAAAAAAAGTAATACAATGAATTAGTTTTAATTTGTAACTTTGCATCTAAAATAATAAATTCTAAATAAAGAACAAATATCAAAAGTTAAATAAATCTTTTATTAATATTTAAAGTATTAGAATATGTTCCACTTAACGTAGTCACCCTAACCAGAATTCACAAGTACGAGATTACCAGTCATGTCCAAGAACAAATATAGCCCAGAACATGGTCCCCTGAGCAGCCCAGTAGAGTGGCCGAAAAGACCTAGTATTGAAGTAGATTGCAGCTGCTGCCAAGGCGACCACAACAAAGCTTCCATGGCCACTGTTCAATCGAAAACCAAACACAGTATAACTGTATGTGAAAATAAATAATAACGCGGTTTTAGATGTTAGAAGGCAAAGAATATATATAAGCATGAGATTACCAATCATGTCCAAGAACAACTATAGCCCAGAACATGGTCCTCTGAGCAGCCCAGTAGAGTGGCCAAAAAGACCAACAATTAATGAAGTAGATTGTAGCTGCTGCCAATACAAAGACCGCAAATTCATCTCTGGTAAAATGACTTGGCAGCAGAGACCACGGATTCTTGACCCAGCAATTCTTGGGAATGGCAGCTCGGGTCGATGCTATCTTAAATGGAGGCTGAGCACTTGGGTTGAAGCCATCTTTTTCGCCAACCCCATTAACACCATTAGTATGCGCAACATGTCTCTGCATTTCTTCAACAACTGGTTCTTTCATTGGAAGACTTTGTTCTGGTGGTAAAAATACTTATTGTTTTTCGTTGTTGGAAATGTAGTGGGGAGTAGGAGTTTAAATTCTAGCCGGTGATTAAAACGAGAGAAATGCTATGTACATGGACGGACCCACTACCTCCCCCCCCCCCCCCCCCCCCCGGGGGCCGGCCCCCACAAACCATTTCTTTGAAAACTTTAAGTGGCATATTGGTTTTATAGTTGGCCCCTCAAATTTTTGGATTGGTCCAAACATAACATAACACAACAAAAAATCTACAAATCATCAATATCATAATTCAATAATTTATAACCAAAAAAATCTCATAGAAAAAAAAAAATTTTCCCTTAGGGGGTGACAATAATTTATATGACTTTTTAATTGATTTATAAATTATGGAAACGTCAATTATAATATTTAAAATTTTTTTAAAAGATAAAATTCAAAATTCTTTTAGAAGCCAATATTGATGATGTAGCATTGTCAACTCTTAGTATTAATATCCCAATTTTTTTAAATCCTCAAACAAAGTTTTGAAAACTTCATTAGTGTGATTTTCAGTTGCATCCAAAAGTATGAGTTTATCATATTTTTGAGTTGGTCAACGTGATAAAATCAACATATTAATTTAAATTACCCAAAATCTGGATATCCGAAGTCCTCTTCTTTTTTTATTCTTCTTCTTCGAAAAGGTTAGAATATCATATTCTAACTTTCAATTTTTTTTGTTCATATTATTTCATTCTTGACTTAAATATTTATGGTAATAAAGTGCAATTGTTTTGTCTACCATGATTTTTTTTTTTAATAGACCATCTCACTTGAAATTTTTTTTGTTCATGCTTTGCCCCCCCTATGTTCAAATCCTGGTTCTGTCCCTGGCTATGTACAACAAATTTTAAGTAATAAATTATTATTTTCTATTATTAGTGAATAAAAAAAATAGTTTCAATAATAAATTCAAATTAAAAACCTACAACAATCTATTCTTTTGAATTTATTGTAAAAATATTATGAAAAAAACAAAAGTTTTTGTACCCTTTGATAAGAAAACACCAAATGAAAGAGAAAGATGTTAAAAATTTTGAAAATTTTATTACAAAACTAGTATTATTCGGAGACTTTGACTAGCATATCTTTCTATCAGTTAACTAGCATGTCTTTCTATCAGTTATATATCAGTACGCTATAAAAGTTGCCGTGCGTGTGTCATGCGCTATAACTCAATTATAAGATACTACTATAAAAAGTCAGGCGCACGCACGTGAAAGTTGCCTATCCATGTCATGCTCCGTCAACCATTTTATGATAATGCTGCTAACAGTACTAAGCATTAAAGTCCAGTTTCCAGGGGTGCTTGGCTGGGAAGTTTCAACAGGGCTGTTGGCTTCACTCATTCCATGGTGGCAGCGCTATGGGGCCTTAGAGATGGTCTCTCCTCAATCATTGTGTGGATATTTTGGCTACGGAAGGAATACATAATCCAAATTCCCTGTTTTGCATTCTAGTTCTGTTTTTTATATTTTGTACCAGCTTTTAGCTGACCCATGGGGTGTTATTTTTTCTAGACTTTGTACTATTTTAGCTTTTTTAATGAAATATCCGGTTTACCAAAAAATAAAAAGTCCAATGCTTCACGTGGCTCTATTGAATGTTATGCAAACATTCTGATCTAGAAATTTATTTGGGTAAATTGTAAAATAAACCCTTAAAGTTTAAGATTATTTTAATTTTATACTTTGAAATTTGAGATATTAGATTTATACTCTAAAGTTTGGTTTTGTTAGCAAAATTCCGCCATTTGTTAGTTTTGATTGTTAAGTGATATATTGGCATGCTAATGTGTTTTTTTTGTTGTCAAATCAGCCTCCCAAAACTACTAAAAAATGTACTTTAGTTCACATCTAAACTCATTTCTTTGTTTGAATTAAATAATGTCATTTTGAGAGGTTGATTTGAAAAAACAAATACACATCAGTATGTTAATATGTCACTTAATAGCCAAAACTAATAGAAGGTGAAGTTTTGCTAATGTCTAATGGAACCAAACTTTAGAATGTAAAATTTAAACAATCTCAAACTTTAGGGGGTATGCTTTGCAATTTACCTAATTTATTTTTACTATTTTATACACTTATTTTTCAAAACACCTCACATCAAATTATCTATTTTACATTATATTTCATTAAAATATCAAATTTTCTTGATTTTTTTAATTGTTTCTCTTTCTCTACACACAACAACCATCATCAATTCTCTTTTTTCATCATTAGGATATGTAAAGAAAGAATAAAAAATTAAATGCAAAATAAATAGTACCAATATAAATTTATACGATTACTGTAACAACTATATATTTTACACAATTTTGCATAGCCTGATATAGGTAAATTTTAAATTTGGTTGGCTAAAATGTGATACTTTTTATTTATTTATTTATTATGCAAACACTAATGCAAGTGTTCTTAATTATGTCTGAATGTTTTATCATAAAGATCATTTTTCATAACTCTTTCACCTTTTACTTTTTACCCTTCACTGTTGTTATAGCTCTAGCCCCATTGTTCTTCGCATGGTTTTCAAACCAAGACCGTTCAAAGAACAGTAAAAGAAATAGGTTTAAGGTTTTTGAGATTTGACCGAGGTCTAATTGAAGTCGGACTGTGATGATGTCATAATTAATTAATATGAAAATAAATAAAATAAAAGTGAAAATTTTAACAAATTCAAACAAAAATAGTATTTAAAGAAGTTAAAAGTATATTTTGCTTAAAGATTCGATGATATTTCTCGTAATTCACTACAAAAATTAAATAAATATCCTCTAATTATTTAAAATATTCTATTAAAATTGTAATATACTAATATAATTAGCCGAAACTACACGTATTATATACACTCAAAGGCCTTCATAAAAAAAGTTTATTTCATAAAAACAAAGATACTTCAAAGTTTGAACATGGGGCAGGTATTAATCTAAAAAAACAAGTGAAAGTAATGTGATGAGAAACAAGTGTGTGGCTGTGAAGGCTTGAGCTTTTGGCAGTGACAAATGAGCCCAGTTACTGGCCTTTTTAGTGAAAATTTTTGTGGGTGGGAGGAATTGTGAGAACCGTTCACGGTTCTGAGAACTGTGAGGTTCAACGGTGGTTTAAACGGTTCTCTCACTTTTGTGTATAGAACGGTTTTGGGGGGGGGGGGTTTAAAAGAACCGTGATGGGAAGGGATTCGAGGATAATCGAGTTGAATCGTACGGTCCTGTCCGGGTTTGAAAATCTTGGTTCTTTGGTGGTGAATCTGGAAGATTTTAATAATTTCATTCTTGGTGGATGATTTTAACAAATCTTCATTCATGGTTAATTAATTGTTGTTTTTTAACAAATTGTTATTGATATCTGTAGATGACTAAATTTCTAGTTCGAAATAAATCAAACAAGTAAAATAGTTTCACAAATGCGAATTTGTATTGATAAATGTGTGTTACAATTCTCTGTAATTACAAAAGAGTGATCCTCTAATTCGATCTCCTTGAAAGATTTGTTGATTGGAATTGTGGTAATGTGATTTTGATTCGAACACCAAATATACTTCAATTTAGCTGAAGAATGGATCGAAGATCTTTGAAACAGAATTACAATGAATCTCTAGCTATGAGCTTGTTAGAAATTCTTTGTTCTTCATGTTCTTCGTGTTCTTCGTCTTCGAAGGTTTGTGGTGGAAGTTCTTCGGGGCTTTATAGGCTTGAAGCCATAGAGCTTCATTGATTTATGGTTTGTTGAGGTTTTTGGAGGCTTTTGAGCTTGATTCCGGCAAACTTTAGGATCTAGGCAAATAGTTTGGATGATTCTACTTCGAATGTTCTTCGATTTTGAGGTTGAAGTTCTCGAAGTTCTTGAAGGCTTTGAGGCTTGATTCCCGTAAAGTTTCTGTACTTCTGAGTGCTTCTGAATCTTCTCTGATGCTGCTTGTGCTCTAGATGGCTTGGTCTCCCCTTTAAATGCCTTAGGAAGGCTTCTATTTATAGGAGTTTGGGGATGGGTGAGCGACACATGGCAGAGTCTAATTGATGACACACGTCACAGCCTAATTGGTCTGCTTATGTCATCGCTTACAGCGCTGGATTGCATATGTCATCGATTGCATATGTCATCGCTTGCACATGCTGGACTGCTCATGTCATTGCTTACACACACTGATGTGTGATTGGTTTTTGCATGCATTTTATGCCTCTATTTCAATGACACTTGGCAAATTTTTGTTGGTTCCTGAGTAGTGATAGCAAAACCTAGCAGCAATACGTGGCACTTTATAATTGACTGTATTTTGTGGACTTGGTTGTATGATGTGTCAACTTGTGATAAGTCTGGAATTTTCCCTCTCTACAAATGCCCCCTCGAGACTTGTTCATGCATACAGTTTCGGAGTGTGGTGCGGGAATGAGTTTCAAAAATGGATTTTTATACTTGACTCTTTAAGTGAAGTAGTTGAAGGTGGTGAAGCTTTCAACAGGATGAGATAATTTCCGAAGAGTAGACCCACCCATCTGAAAGGCTTTGATGAGACCGAAAAGGGGTCTGCGAGTATTTGAATGTACTTGCATGACCGAGCCTTCTTAGCAGATGTTAAGTTGAAGTAATTTCAAAAGAGTGTTCCATGGTACTTGGAATGGGTTAGTGAGGCTGAAAGTTATTTGCTAGTAGTTGGATGTACTTGAGAGACTGAATCATTTTAGCAGAGGTTAAGATGAGGTAATTTCAGAAGAGTATTTTGGATCGTTGGCAGTGATCACAGGGTGTAGAAGATGGGGAAGAGGCAAGGATATTGGCTGGGTACAACATGCAAAGTCATGGGGCTAGCCTCGCGATTTTAAGAAGTCCAGACAATGTAATTTCTGAAGAATATACTTTGGATTACGGTGAGGACATGTGGGAAAGTGGTTGAGTGCGCATGTGTTATTGTTTCACTCAGGTTAAGTTGAGGTAATTTCAAAAGCATATGGTTTTAGGTTGGGGGAGATTGTGAAAAGAAGACGATGAAGATGAAAAGGAGATGGTGATTGTGTGAAACATACGACACCATGGAGCTGGCCCTGTATGTCAAGGAATTTTTGGTGTAGATGTTTTTGGGGAGTATATTTTGGAACATGGGACTAATTGCATGCTGGGTGGAGTTTGATGGCAAGTCGTAGAATGTGCCTGGGTGATGGGACCATGCCGACAGACGTTAAGTTGAAGTAATTTCAGAAAAATACTTTTTGAAATACTTCAAGCAGAATTTTAGTTGGTGTAATTCCAGAAAAGTGTGTTTTGAGGTACCAGCAATGATGACCTTTGGGTCCCATGCTGGTGGGAACATGGAATGAGGCTTTGGCGACCATTTACCGACACCAAAGGTTGATTTTTGATGAGTTGGTACCTTGGAGGTCATCGTAAGTGTTGGATGGGGGAAAATTTGTAGGGTACCCCAACACTTTTTACCACCTTCACCTAATGCCACTTTTTGGAAAAGCACAGAAAATGAATGATGGAGCTAACTTGTGATCCTAGTTTCAGAAACTAGCCTGGTTGCTGTTTGTTCCGAACCGCTGCTTCTGTTGGAAGACCAAGCAATTGGAGAGAGACTACGAGATCCTTGAGCTTAGAAACAGGTGTCTTCTCTAGACTTAGATTTCTTGGCCAACCAAGTCCGAGGATGCACGGAACAACGATACCGGCCTTGTTATGAGTAACTTTATGAACAAATGAGGTTGTTAAGTGGGGAAACAAAATTTTTTTGGATCTTAAAACAACAAGGATGTTGTGAGAAGAATCTTTACTGAACCATAAGAAGGTTGATTTCAAACTGATTATGAAGCAATATTGGTTGTTAGATGTTGAGAATGATGAGGCTATAACAAGAAATGGTTGTGGGAAGGAGGATTTGAAAATTTGAAAGAAGCAAATCTTCATTTCATGATTCAGTGTGTTTTTCTTGATGAGTTTTCAATGAATACGACCATTCTATTTATAGTGGACAGATGAAGAACGGTAGATGGGTAGTTGAGAATGGTGGATGAGAATTTTTGGTGAAAATGGTGGATGGGAATGTTTGGCACCGAAAGGGGAATGGTAGGTGGGAGACTGGTAGGCACCGAATGGGAATGATAGGTTGAAGTAGTGACTCAATGTAATTTCAAGTTCAAGACACACTTGTGAGAGTTCATTTGTTCTTTGAAAGGGAAGCCTTGATGAAGTCTGGACAATAATCTTGAGGGAATCCAGGCTAAATGGATGAATCTCAAATTTTGATCTTAGGAGCTTAAGTTTTGGACACTGTTAGTACTTCGGAGAAGTGGGTCAGATTGGTGGTTTCCAAGTCCAAAACAAATAAGCGGATTTCAAAATCATAATCTTTGCGAAAATTTCAATAGGACAAGCTTTGCTCGGACAACTTTGATTCTTGGTCAAAGTTCACATCAAATTCAACAATTGAAGAATCACATTATTTGAGCTATGTCGGATTCTCAAATGAAGAAATTGACCCCATAATAAGAATCTACGCGAAAAACTAAGCAAGACAAGTCTAGCTTGAAAATTTTGACTTTCGGTCAAGATTTATAAAAAAAGTCAACTTTTTGGAAATTGGACGTGTGCGCAATTTTTGAGTTTCAAATGAAGAAACGGATCCCAAAATCAGAATGTACTCAAAAAACTGAGTGGGACAAGTTCATTTTGAAAATTTTGACTTTCAGTCAAGATTTATGAAAAAGTCAACTTTTTGAAAATTGGATGTTTGTGCAATTTCCGAGTTTCATATGAAGAAACGGATCCCAAAATTGGAATGTACTTGAGAAACTGAGTTAGACAGGTTCGTTTTAAAAATTTTGACTTTTTGGTCAAAGTCAAATGTCTGGTCAAACTTTTTTCTTTTTTTTATTAATTAATTTTTTTTAGTTGGTTCGGATCCGGGTCAAGGATTTGGGTCGGATCTGGATAGGTGGGTCAAACCAGGTCGAATGACGTCATACAGCTAGGCACGTGTCAGAGTATGGCGCGTGTAAGTGCGTGATTTGGTGAGGTGGCGCGTGAAACTGAGACTATGAACGCCGGCGTCTCTGTGGCGCGTGGATGCGCGTGACCGATTTTTTGGTCTCGATTTTTTTTGGGTTTTGTCGATCTAAGGCCGCTGGATCGAGCGGTAGTGTTATTTTTGTGAAATGAATTTTGGATTTGCACGCCTGTAAAGGAGTAGGCCGCGATCCTCCGAAGTATTTGGCAGCGCGTGGCAGGGCGTGGCTGGGCATCTGGACCTGAAATTTTCAGGTTTGGTAGATCTTGGGCCGATGGATCTAGTGGTGGCATCAGTTTTGTAAAATTTTTCTCAGATTTGCGCAGATTTGAATGAGAAATCCGCGGGTCGTTGTGAATTTGTGGCGGCGCGTTATGGCTCCATTGTGGACGGCTTTTTTGGGTCTTGTAGTTCGAAGTCCTTAGAAGATTTCTGTGGGTTGAGTATTGTGAAATCTTGTCAGAAGTTTTAGAAATACGGAAGAGGAGGCCGTAAGCATTGTTGGACTTGTTGTCATCTTAGTCTGCTGGCTGCTCTGACAGTGTTTGACAACCCGGGTAGATTGTTTAACCAGCAAGTGTCTCTTTACCGCTTTCAAGGTTGGTAGCACAGTCGTTTTGAACAATGTGCCACTCTTTGACAACATGATCCACTTGTTTCCTTTTTTCAAGGTTTGGCGCAGTATTTTTTGAAAATATGGTATTTTAACCATTCTTTTTCCTTTTGTCCGTTAGTTTCCAAAGATCCCTATATAAGGCTACTCGGGGCATGTACTAAGTTGTACCATTATAGTCTCTAATGGGTAGCATAATATTCTAAGGGTCTGTTTGGAAGTTTATAAAGAAATGGAATGAAATGAAATAAAATGATCATTAAAGGAATGGACAAGCTAGAGATTAAAATTGAGGCTCTGTTTGGGAGTTCATAAGGGAGTGGAATGAAATGGAATGAAATAAAATGATCATAAGGGAATAGAAAAGAATAAAATGGAATGAAGTGGAATGAAATGTATTTAAGTAAAGGAAATGAATGAAATGAATGGAATGAAATGAAATTAAGTAAACTTGATTGGATGTTTTAAAATAAAGGAATGGAAATGAATGAAAAATGAATGGAGTGTAAGTAATTTTGTTTGGGAGCAACATGGAGAGAATGAAATGGAATCATTTTATGACAATATTACTATTAAATCCCTATTTTAAAATAAATGGTTGAATATATAGGGGTATTTTGGGAGTTTTAATAAAAAAATCATTAAATCTAATTCCATTCCCTCTTATTCCTCCCAATTTCGGGGGAATGAAAATTTAAGGTTTTAAAGGAATAGAGAGGAATGAGTGTTCTCTCATACCCATTCCATTCCCTCCCACTTAGACTGCGTTGAAGCAGTAGATAACTTTTTTTTTTTTTTTTTTTTTTTTTTTTTTTTTTTGACAACATATTAAAATAATGAGATAGGTTCAAAAGTTACACATTTTTTAGACTGTAAATTTCTAAAAGATTTAACGGTTAAAAAAAAAATCATTAAACGTGATAATTTCCACCTTATTATCTAATTAATACTAACATTCTCTCTCTTTCTCTCTCTCTCGTCATTTATTGCTTTCTAAGAGATAACATTTTGTTCAACACAACCTAAACAAAAAATCTAATTCTCTTGTTAGACTACATTGAAGCAGCAGATAACTTTTTTTTTTTTTTTAATTATAATCAGATAACTTTTTAAAAAAAAAAAAACAGTGAATATAGAAGTATATATTTGTGTTAAAAAAAAACAAAGAGAAAACTGAGTTTGAACAAAGGGGCCACCCTGGTGGGCCATGGCTGCCAAACACCAGTAAACAAAACAAAAGAAAAGTTCCATAATTTTTTTTTTTAATAAAAACTTCCGATTGGTCCTTTATAAAAATAAAAAAAATAAAAAAAAAACCATAAAATTTTGAAAGGTAACTTGTCCAGGGGACGTAAAATCACCGCGTAATGTTCGAGGATGTTGTTGTTCTTTTCTCCAAAGCCAGCCCAAAGGATGCCTCAGCAATCGTTGAATGCCTTGAAAAGTAATGTACATGGTTGGGCCAATGCTTGAATCGAAGTAAATCAGGAGTTTTCTTCTCAAAACACACTCTTCTTCAGTCCTACAAAACAATAAAGCAAACCCATCAAATGAAAAAGCTCAAAGCTGATGCTATATACTTGGGTGCACCAATGTTTCTCTCCAAAGACCCTACAAAAGATTTTATATTCCTTTTTTTTATTTGAGAAACACACACACACACATATAGGGGAAGGGGGATGAGATAAGGGAATACA